>NC_079168.1:93797506-93842506 GCF_947568905.1 Ostrea edulis | reverse complement strand
GAGATACAGTACCAACCAGACCCAACCTGACACCCAAGCAGTCCCAGAAAGCAGTCCCGGGGACATCTCTCTCAAAAAGTGGGACTGAAGCAGTCCCACCAGTCCCCGAGACTGCTTTCTGGTACTGCTTTGTTCAGTCAAGCGTGAATGAATCACGTAATGTTATGATTGACAAGAAAGCCCCGACCACCGTGTATTCAGAATATACACAAATCACTTCAGTAGTTTTTTTTTCACTGCTAACTGACGCACTTTCACTAGAGAACTTGAGAAAATAATGGATAGAAATAGAATTACAAAAATATCTCCCTACATTCGGCGGCGGATAATTTTTATGAAAGATAATGGACTGAATAATTCCCAAATAGGCGAATCCATTAAACAAAGTAAATGTTGTAGTGAAATTAAACAATTTTACAATGCTGGCAATAAGTAACCCATATCTAACCAATCATTTACAAATTAAAAATACGTGTACACGTAAGTGGAAAGCAGTTTTTGCTAGTTTATATAGACGATACGTGAATAAATCATTTAGGCGACTTTAAACACATTTATTTCAATAACCCAGTCAAGAAATAAATATAATTATGCTACATAATTTTCAGAACCCAAGATACACTTCACATGTAAGTAGTATAAGCCCTCCCGATAGGGAGTTCAACTGAGTGCACTTTTTATGCAAATGAGGTCAAGCAAGGGCGTTTTTGATTGGTCAAGCGGTGTCGGGGTCAACGGAGTGGTTCAATATCTAGGACGGGGTCAACTTGCGGACCCCAGCAGGGGTTGTAGGCCGGGTGTCCGGTTAATAGGTTGGCCTATTGCCGCTGGTCTAATTTTAGCTCTATTATGCGCTACTTTCGCTTTGAGTTCCTGGAAAAGGGTGAGTTCCTGGAGCTATTTTCTGAAAATCGGTATAAAATCCAGTGAAATCCTGTGAAATCCTGTGTATTTCTATGTATTCCTGTGTATTAAATCTAAAGAATAACACAAGGTTTTAAGTTGACATGTTTATTAAAGAACAATGGTACAAGCATAGAACAATGCAAAACAGTTCAATAAGCATAACCAAGTTTTTCCCCAGAGCTGGCACGGTGCCTAGTTTTACCCACCGCTGTCTACAGGTAATATATAAAACGGCGCGCGTGCATTGGGTGTCACTTTCGACATCATGTCAGACAAGTTACCTAGTGGACTTCCACGGAGTTATATTGAACAGCGATTGAGATTTTTGAATGATCAGCTGAACAGACAACGGCAGCGTGAATTACAACTCCGCAGAGAGAATCAACGGCGATTACAGTATTTACAGCGGGGAGGGGGGAAAAAGAAACTCATTTCGGATTATTACAAAATTCAACTGGAACGAGGACGTCAATCACGGAAATTTAAAGTCAAGGAAAATGTCTACAATGTTGCTTTCAAGCCTATTCCAGAGAAAGAAAATACAGCCTTCATTCGTCGCCTCTTCCGGGATATGTTAAAAAATGTGAAACAGGAAATGCAGTGCAATCCCAATGATTATCTACGTTTAAATATTCGGCACCCGTCTCTGGATTCAGATATTTGGTACGAATTTACGCAGTCCAATCAGCTCAACGAGGACAAAATTCTGAACAAAATAGAATCCGTGCAGCAATCTAAAAAGGAATTCCTAATCACCGACGGGGCAGTGCAGATGGATTTTTTCCATGTCAAATATCCACAAGGCAGCGGGTGCACTAAGAAAAAACATCTGCATGTGGAAAAGGAAAAATTCAAAAACTCCAAGAGAGCGATCGTTCGCATTCAAAATTCTGAGGATTCTCTCTGCTTGTCCCGGGCTATTGTGGTAGCACGTCTACACAGCCAGAAATTAAACGACCCGGCATGGGAAACGAAATGGTTACGCATGAGAAAAGGGGATTTCAAAACTCTCGACCAGAAACGAGAAGCGATAGCGTTGATGGAACAAGCTGGGTGTGTTATGAACCAGCCGTGTGGGCCACGTGAATGAGGGCAATTACAGCACGCGCTCGGCCCGCAGTATCGATTGAAAATATTTCAATTCAAAACGAATACAGCTCGTTTACGACTGGAACCTATTTACAAAGGACCGGGGCACGGGACTTGTTTGAATATCCTGCTGGATAACGAGCATTACGATGCCATTGTGTCTATGCCTGGAGTGACGGAAAACAAATACTATTGCGATTATTGCGATGTTGGGTACAGTCACATTGAAGAACATCGGACCGTCTGTCCTCATCGCTGCTCATTTTGTTTAGCCGATACCCCCTGTATCCCGGACGGGACTCAGACGAATTGCCCTCATTGTAAGGGATTTTTCAGAAATGCAGCTTGTTACCAGAACCATTTAAAACCCTACAGCAGTAATACAACGACCACGGTCTGCAGTTTAATGGGGCGCTGTAACCAGTGTCAGAAATGGATGTCCAAGAAATTATTAAAACGCCACGCGTGTGGGGGTCAAACCGAATGCCGCATCTGTCAAAAAGTCGTCACCATGCCTCATCACTGCTTTGTACAGACGAAACCCAAACCTAAGAAAGAAAAAGAAGAAGAAGAGGAGTTGAAAATATACATTTATTACGATTTCGAATGCAGTCAGGAAAACGGTATTCACACCCCCAATTTATGCGTGGCAGAACGTGTGTGTCAACATTGCGACAGTGTGGATATCGACAAGCCCTGTTCTCATTGTGAAGGATTCGGATCACAACGCCGCTTCCTATTTCAAGGACCCGACACGTTAAAACAGTTTATGGAATGGCTCTTACAGAGCGAGACCGATGAGCAAGGCCATGTGGAACTCAAACACGATGAAGCCACCATCATTGCCCACAATTTCAAAGGATACGATGGGCAGTTTATTTTGAATTACCTGGTTCACACGGCGTGTATCAAACCCACCGTCATCCTGAACGGCAGTAAAATCTTATCCATGCAAGTCTTGGGGTTGAGATTCATCGATTCTTACAACTTTCTACCCTTTGCTCTTGCCAAGATGCCCTCTGCTTTCGGATTAACGGAATTGAAAAAAGGATATTTCCCTCACTTTTTCAACACGACAGAGAACCAGCAGCATGTGGGTCCTTACCCGGCCGCTCATTTCTACAATCCTGACGATATGTCCACCGCCAATCGTGAAGCCTTCTATACTTGGTACCATCAACAAGAGGGCAAAGTCTTTGATTTCCAGAAAGAATTCTTAGCTTACTGCATCTCGGACGTGGATATTTTACGCCGGTGTTGTGCCCATTTCAAGTCCACCCTGTTTGATCTGGTGGAAGTAGACCCCTTTCAAGAATCCATCACTTTTGCCAGCACGGCTAATTTAGCCTACCGACGAGGATTCATGGTTGAAAATACCATCGCCATCATTCCTAATATGGGCTACCGGCCAGCACGACGATATTCAGCTAAAGCTTGTCGATGGCTCGCCTGGCTAGAACATCAACATCACTGCATACGACATGCTAGAAATGGGGGCGAAGTCACGCTTGGACCCTATACAGTAGATGGGTATGATGAGGAATCCCGTATCGTGTACGAATTCTATGGCTGTTACTGGCACGGCTGTCCCACCTGTTACCCGAATCTGTTGACTGACATGCATCCTCATCGTGTTCAGCATACGTATCAAGACCTCTACCTGGACACCTTAAAACGACCCAGTGCTTTAGAAGACCAAGGCTATACAGTCGTGAGCATATGGGAACACGAGTTTGATCGTCAGACCCAGACCAATGCCGACTTACAGGAATTTTTACAAGGAGTCGATATACAAGATCCTTTGAATCCCCGTGACGCTTTGTACGGAGGCCGGACCAATGCTACACGACTGTATTGTGAGGAAGGGGATATGCGATACGTGGATGTCTGTTCCCTGTACCCGTACGTGTTGAAATACAAGCCATTTCCCGTCCAACATCCCCAAGTCATCACCAGCCATTTCACCGATGTCAGAGACTATTTCGGGCTCATTCGTTGTCGTGTCTTACCACCCCGAGAGCTGTATCACCCCGTATTACCTTACAAGACCGGGGGCAAATTACTCTTTCCCTTATGCCGCACCTGTGCGGAACAGCGCAACTTAGAACCCGACGAGCGGTGCCAGCACACCGATTCTGAACGCAGTCTCACTGGAACCTGGGTGACCACCGAACTTCACAAAGCATTAGATCTGGGCTATCGGCTCGACCGCATTTACGAAGTTTGGCATTTTGAGAAAACCAGTGAGCACTTATTTCGAGCGTATATCAACACTTTTTTGAAAATTAAACAAGAAGCTTCCGGATTCCCCGAGGATTGTCAAACAGCCCAACAGCAGCAACATTACATTGAGGAAATTCAGCAACGAGAAGGCATTGCCATGAACCCGGCCGACATCCAGAAAAATCCGGTCCGAAGAACCATTGCAAAACTCTTTTTAAATTGCTTGTGGGGAAAATTTGCTCAACGATTACAATTACCCAAATCCCTGTATCTCACGGAAGAAGAAGAATTACAACAGAAATTACAAGATGCCACTTTAGAAGTCAAAGGCATCGAACTCTTAGAAAATCGTGAACGCCCCGAATGTGATATGATGCTGATCAATTATCAGGAGAAAGAAGAATTTTTAGAAGACTGCCCCTTTGGAAACGTGGTGCTGGCGTGTTTTACAACAGTTCATGCTCGTTTACATTTGTACGAGACGTTACAGCCTTTGGGAGAGCGTGTCTTATACTTTGACACGGATAGTATCATCTATCAGCACGACGAGACCCAGTTCAACCCGACCATTATCAACAGTTTAGGCGGCTGGACCGATGAATTGGGTGGATATCGTATCATCAAGTACATGTCGGGCGGGCCCAAAAATTATGCGTACGAGACCCAGAATGGAAAATCTGTCTGCAAAGTCAAAGGATTGACACTCAATTATCGTGCCTCTAGAGTCGTGTCTCTCGATACGTTGGAAAAAATGTTAAAAGGAGAAGAAGAAGAAGTCCATGTCCACTATCCGCACTTTATTCAACGAACCCGCCAACATGATGTGCGAACCATTCCTCTGGTGAAGAAATACCGCATGGTGTATGATAAACGTCAACGTATTCATGACTATGACACGCTGCCTTACGGGTATTAAAGTTGAGCAAGCTGTACCTATTTTTATTTGTTAATAAATAGATATGATTTTCCTGAACTTGTGTCATTTATCAAGATGTATACCTACGAGACACTTGAGCCTTTTCAGTTGAAACATGAATTTACCATGGTGGTGGCCGGACCCTCTAAATCGGGTAAAACAGAATTTGTCAAACAGCTGGTGCAAAATACGCAGTGGATTGCACCGCCTCCCGAAAAGATAGTATGGTGTTATCGAGAATGGCAGCCCGCGTACGAATCCTTACAGGACAAGGTCACTTTTATCCGCAATATACCTCAAGACGATGAGCAGATAGTGGCGGATCTCAGTACGCGTCATCTACTCATTTTTGATGATATGATGGGAGGTAAAGCCATCGAATCGATTGTCGACTGGTTTACGCGCAAAGCGCATCATCGAAATACCAGTGTCATTTATATCACACAAAATCTGTTTGATCGAGCAGTACAACATCGTACCATCAGTCTGAATGCTCACTATCTTGTGCTGTTTAAAAATCCTCGAGATAAATCTCAGATTGGGGTGTTAAGTCGGCAATTACAAATGCCGCATTTACTTCCAGCCTATGAGGACGCCACCCGTGTACCTCACGGGTATTTACTAGTGGACTTGAGTCCTCAGACGTCGGACGATTTAAGATTAAGAAGTCAACTCTTTACCAACTTGGCTGTGCACATGCCCCCGAGAGTATAAATAATGTCACATCATGGGCAGGTGTATCATTTGAAAGACAGTCTTCACCATGGGTAGACCTTCCGCGAAGAGTAAATTAGTCAAAACGTTACGCCGTTTACAACGGGAACGGGATCCCGTTCAACGGAGTCATCTCATTGAATTAGGACGTAGAGCCTTACTCAACTGGTTTGCGATGGGAGCTCGAAATTTATTGCGAGGCGTCTTACCAGGCAATAAAATCACCCAGCGGTTCATTCAATCCCATCGCCAAGACTTGAGTGTCATTCCCGATAAGAAGGCCAATGAAGAAGAGCGTAAAAAAGCCATTTTGAAACGAGGAGGCGCCGGATTCTTAGGAGGGACCATTATCCGTCATTTATTCAAATGGGAAACAGGCCGTAAGCCCCGTGGGGGACAACCCAAGAAAACCAAGAAACCACGGGCTAAGAAAGCTAAAAAATCGCCTCAGAGAATTCCTAAACTCATTATTCGCTTACCTAAGAAGACACCTAAGAAGTCCCCTAAGAAGACACCTAAGAAGACACCTCTTAGGATGAAGAATCCGTTTCCCAATTGGGCTCCAAAGAAAACCCTCTCATTGTGAAGATGCCGTTTCCCAAGGCCACTCCCCCCAAGGCCACTAAAACGTTAGCCGATCTGAAAGCCGGATTAGCTCAAAAGAAAATGGAACGACCCATGCATGGGCCTATAGGAAGTTCCAGAACCAGTGATACTGCTCTACCGAGTTTTGCTCATACCTTTGGAAGCATGAAATTTCAACCCTTAACCACCTCAACACCGGTTCAGGTGCAAAAGAAATATAAATGTAAATTTTGCCCTCTGGTCTTCAATGCGAGAGAGAACCGCAATCGTCACGAAGAGACCGTCCATCACAAGCGTTTTGATCCTAAACATCCGAGTGCCATTGTCCTGGACTAGGTATAAAAAGGAGGGGGAAGGTGCCCCACCCTTCATTACCATGGCTCATACGAAGAAGTGTGAATGTCGATTACGACCTCATTTACCGCTCTTGCAGACGTTAGCGGCTCCTCACTATTCCACCAAATTAAAGACAGAGGTGTTGAAACATTGTTCCAATGACTGCATTTTAAAGATTTGTGAGATTGTGTACAATCTATTAAAAGGGGTGATTCCTCTCACCCCTACTCAGAAGCGACAACTGGGTCGAAAGAAACACATCTTAAGACGCTTAGTCCGGCCTCAACCCGTGAAAAAACGACGAGGTATACTCATCCACCAAAAAGGATTGGGTTCGTTTGTGTGTGGCAAGATTTGTAAGAAATCATGAGTCGAAAAATGGTGTTGGTACCGGAAGCGATGCTCAACGAATTAAAAGGCAAATTACCTAAACCTCCCGAATTTACCTCGACTATTGGTTTACGCAGTGATTTGGATGAGATTGAACATCGAGATGATTTAACCGAGAAAGAAAAAGTGGGGTTGTACGGTCATCAACTTCATCGCTATCGTCAATATTTACAACAAGCTCGACATCCCACCACAGCGACTCTCCCCTCCCCAACCAGTGCAGCCAGTGCCGCCTCACAACCCTCAGCCGCCTCAGCACCCGATGACTTGGAGGAACAGATTATCAAAAGCGTCAATAAACCGGGTCAAAAGAAAGCAGGTTTATTACTCGATCATCTCAAGAAATCCAAAGTGGTGACTTGGAATAAAGAAGGAGAAATCAGCTATAGAGGACGCAGGGTTCCCGATTGCAATATTGTGGATTTAATGAGCGAAACCCAGCGACAAAGACCCTTAAGACATCGTGATCCCCCCGCGGGATTAGAGGAATTTGCTCAAGCGTTAAAAGAGACTCATGCTCCCAAAGGATATGTGAGCAATCGGGATGTTATAAAAGCCATGGACAAACCAGGGAAAATCAGTACGCCTAGACCTCTAGAGGAAGAGGAGAGTGGATTTCAAGAGCTCACGGGATTTGATCAATCGTTCTATGAAACACCGCAACGTCTAACCCCTAAACCGGTCAGAGATGCTGCTAGAAAGACGGCCCGTGACATCGGAAAATGGTTAAATCTACCATGAAACCAGAACAGATCTTACAGCGACTGTATTACGATCCCAAGACAGGTTATGGGGGAGTCCAGGCGTTGTATCGTCAAGTGCGTCAATTAGGACACAAGATTACCCTGTCTCAAATTCGAGAATGGGTGAAAGGTCAAGATACCTATACCTTGCATAAACCGATACGGAGGAAATTCAAGCGACGACAAACACGAGTGACGGATATGGATGAACAATGGCAATTAGATTTAGCCGATGTCTCCAGCTTGAAACAAGACAATAATGGGTATACGTTTTTATTATGTGCCATTGACGTGCTGTCTAAATATGCCTGGGTCGTGCCTTTAAAACAGAAAACGGGGAAAGAAATGATACGAGGCTTACGACGGATTTTTCGAGAGGGACGTCGCCCCGTGCGCATTCAGTCCGATCAAGGAAAAGAATTTACCAATAAAGAATTTCGTCAAGCCTTCAAATCCATTCATTTCTTTACGACCCGTAATGCCGAAACCAAAGCCAGTATTGTGGAACGTTTTCAACGCACGCTGAAAGCACGCATGTGGCGGTATTTTACAGGTCATAAAACACGACGGTATGTCGATGTCTTGGCCGATCTGGTGTATGGTTACAATCATACCTATCATCGCAGTATCCGGCGAGCTCCTGCTCAAGTCAATGCCAAGAATGTCTTGACCGTATGGAAAACCTTGTATGGAAAACAGAGTACCGATACCACGAGTCGCTTGCAAGTGGGGGATCGTGTACGCATTAGTAAAGCCAAACGTACGTTTGAAAAAGGATATTTACCGAATTGGACCAAAGAACTGTTTACCATCTCTAGAAAAGTGCCAGGACGAAACGTCTATCGCATTCAAGATGATCACGGGGAAGAATTAGAAGGAACCTTTTACGAGAAGGAATTACAACAAGTGATTAAAGACGATGATGTCTATGAAGTGGAGGAAATCTTAGGGTATAAAAAGCGGCGTGTGGGAAAAAAAGTCATTTCAGAAGTCAAAGTGCGTTGGAAGGATATCCTCCCAGTTTTGATTCATGGATTCCGCAAGCGGATCTCATTCTGCCATGACCACCCAGTGGACTTTCTTGGGTGAAAAAGTCCCCCGGAGTGAAATTGTGTATTTTGCACAATTATTCCTCTGTTTAACCATCATTATCACCTCGGTAGTCATGTTAGCCATACGCGATCCCAATCGCGATTTTTGGATGGTGACCTTAAGTTCTTTGGTGGGTTACGTCATGCCTAGTCCTCAAATGAATGCACCTCCTATAAAACAGGAGTCCCCTTCACCTGAGAGATCAGTTCACCATGGCTAAGCCACAGTACGCCTGGAAACAAGAGGGGGAGAAAAGTACCTGGTTCTGGGATAAGCAGATGTGTTTGATGCATTGTAAACAACACAAAACGTCCACGCATCCTGTGTACTTGTACAAACGGATCGTGATTCCTGATGGTTGGGTGCCATTTATCAGAAAGACTAAATATCAAGAGTTTCGCTGGAAAGTCAAAGCCTTCTGGGGATTGATGGGACGACAAGACGAATCCGATTGGACCTTAAATGATAGTCCTTGGTACGACAACGTGAAAGCTTGTCTCCACCATTTTAAAGACATGATCAATGGAGGTTATGATGTAGCCGATTGCTGGGGAACCCGACACTATCTGGTGATGCGACGACGCTTAGTCCCGAGACGAACCCTGACGTTACCAGACTCGGATGCGTTGATGTGCGGTGGTGGTCGCGATCAAGAAGAATGAATTGAATTGAATGTATTGTCATGTTGTATGTTGTTTCAAATAAAAATTGTGAAAAAAAACAAAATGGTGTTGTGTATAAATAGAGAAGGAAACAGAGACAGGGTCTCATTTAAGACATCATGGCTGGAGGAGAAGGGTTTTACATGACTCTGTTGAGTGATGGGTCGATGGAATCGTTTCCGACGAATACGACTGCTCAATTTAAAACGTTATTGCCACACACCATGGACTTAACGGATGGAGAATGGGAGGTCGGATTGACCGAAATGATGTACTCGGCCAACTTACAAAACGTATCGGATAGCGAGGCTTATGTGGACGTTCTCATTCCAGATCCGTATACGAAACATGTCGAAGATCCCAACACTTATAAATGGGAAAGATTTAAGACAGAGAATATGGGCAAAGTCACGATGGCCAGGTGTGAGGTGGTGGTCCCCTGGCATCTGACGCCATGGTCCCATCTCTTTGAGGGAGGGGATAGTTTATTTCCCTTCGATATCATTCGCATTCACTTCCGACCCGGAGCTTATACACAACCTTTGGCGTTAATCAATGAAATCAACGCAGCCTTAAGGAGAACCCTGTGGAAAGTATGGAGCGAGTTAGGGAATCCTAACGAAGAGGGGAACAACCAGATCTTAGTGTATCACCCCGAGTACGATCGTGTCGAGTATCAGTTTAATGGGAGATCACTGAGAACCACCCCCATGTGCATTCGTTTCCCTACGCCCTTAGCGTACAAGCTAGGTCTGGATAGTGACAAAATGATCCTGGGCGATGAAACCATGACGAAATGGATCAACGTGAATTACTTGGGGAACACGACCATGGATGTCTACGACAATCTGAAAGCCATGTATGTGTATTGTGACATTGTGGATCCTCAAGTGGTGGGCACCAACAAATTGAAATTATTGAGAGTCGTCCCCTGTACGGGTCAATACGACGATCGACAACAAGCCCGTTGGGAACCGATTCGAGCAGAATATTTGAAACTGAGTAAGAAATATTTCGATACCATCGAGGTACACATCATGAATTCTTTAGGGCGTCCTATGGGCTTTTTAAATGGGCGCTCCTTAGTCAAACTTCATTTCCGCAAAGTGTATTGAAAGATGAAGTACCATCGAGGAGTCAGACGCCAGAAAGGACACGGAATCTGGTTTCTCATTCCATGGATTGCCAATGCCATTGTGGGTCAAGCGGGTCAAGGAAAGAAGAGAAAGAGACGGCGTAAAAAGTATAAAAAGCGGGTGTAACCCCTAACGAAGTTCATTTACATCAAGATGCACTACCATAAAGGTTTAATACGGCAGCAGGGTCATGGGCTTGGAGCCCTGTTGGGAATAGCTAGCAAAGTGGCGGGTCCCCTGATCAGCGGATTATTAGGTGGAGCCCCCGCACAACAGCAACAACAACAACAGCGTCCTGTCTATCAAGAGAGATATTATGATTACGACCGCCCTTATCGCTCTTATCAGAGGAGACGACGTAGAATCCATCCAACATAAGAATATGATCCAGAATCTGAAAAGCAGAAGGGAAAAGGATTTTTCACCGATTTACTCAAATCGGGGGCTAAAAGTGCCTTAAAGGCTGCTGCTAAAACAGGGATGGATGTGTTAGATAATAAACGATCCCTCAAAGACGCTCTCAAGACACACGGTGCCCAAGCCCTGAAAGAGACAGCAGGGTATGCTCGTAGGCGAAGGTCTCGAAAAGCCCCATCCAAACGAGGAAGAAAAGCGCGCACAGGAATACTCAGGAAGCCTGGAACCACGACCGTCAAAAGAAAACAGGCGGGAAAACAGGTGGGAATACAGGAAGGAAAAGGATTTGTTAAAAGAAAACAACGTATCTTAGCTCGGGGAGGGCCTCATAAGAGACCTAGGAAGCAACCTAGGAAGCGATCTAGGAAGGTAGGTAGGAAGCTAGTGAAAAGGGGTAAGCCAAAACGCTCTCTGGATATTTTCGACTGAGAACCCTATAAAAAGGGAGTGAGAAGGAGACCAGAACACATTTGATGCCAGTTCACGCTGAGTAACACATCGTTCCAATATGATGCACCGAGAATCTTGCGCTTGTGGCACCAACAGTTTAGAACTGTTTAAAGTGCCCCCGACCAACGTCACTTTAGAAGATTCGAAATGGATGGAATATTACCCCATTTCCAGTACCCTCAACTCGGATACGGCTCCGATTGAATTTGAAATCAAAGGACAAGGAGATGAATATCTGGATTTATCCCAAACTTATCTCCAGATGGTATGTAAATTCACGAAAGCCAATGGAACAAATCTCGCAGGAGGCAATTCGACCTCGACCCCCGTGAATAACATTCTCCATTCCTTGTTCAGTGAAATCGATGTCAGTCTCAATGGAAAAGTCATTACCCCGGGGACGGATACTTATCCCTACAAAGCGTATCTGGAGAAATTGTTGTCTTATGCACCCAAGACTCTGGAAACCCAGATGAGAGCCTGTAGCTTGTGGGAAAAAGATATGGCAGGACATATGGATGAGGTCAAATTAGAAGCTCTGGCTCAAACTCCTGTGGAATTTGCAGTAGTGAATAACAAAGTCAACATCGCGGCCGTCATCCCGACTCCCGACTATCCGGATGATTCCAAGAATGTAGGGTTGAGAAAACGTCACGAGAAGATTACAGACAGTAAGGAGATCGTGTTGATGGATCGATTACATCTGGATTTGTTTGAGCAAGAGAAATGTCTCCCTAATGGCTTGGATGTCCGTCTCAGATTCAATCGCGCTCGACCCCAGTTCTACATGATGACCGCTGCCGGGAGTAGTGGGAAAGTGGTCATTCAAAGTATGATCTTGTGGGTGAGGAAAGTCAAACCTGTGCCGAGTATCATTAATCTCATCAATCAGCAACTGAGTACTCAAACGGCGAAATATCCATTGAGACGAGTGGAAGTGAAAACCTTCACCATTCCTAGTGGCACCCAATCTAAAATCACCGATCATCTGTTTCAAGGACAGATGCCTAAACTGATCGTGTTGGGTTTTGTGGACAATGCGGCTTTTAATGGGGATAATACCAGAAACCCCTTTCATTTCCAAAATGAGAAAGTCAAGAAATTAGAAATCAGTATCAATGGAGAAATGATGGAAACCCGACCTTTGGAACCTAATTTCACCGACGATCAGTACCTGAGATCGTATTTGAGTCTGTACAAAGGCTTGGGAAAATTAGGCCAGGACTGGGCTCCGGACATTACCCTGGAAGAGTATAAAAACGGTTACACCCTCTGGTGTGTGGATTTCACGAAAGATCAAGAAGCCCAGACGGATAAATTTCATCTCATACAGACTGGGAACTTGAGAGTGGAAGTGCAATTTGCCGCCAACGTGGCCAGGACCTTAAACTGTGTGGTGTATGCCGTGTTCGACAATCTGCTAGAAATCAACAAACAACGAGAAGTCAGTATCGATTACTAAGAGAGAGAGAGAGAGATGGATACTCAGCAATTGAGAGATGTTTTACAACGAGATTTAGGACCGGCGTTTGCAGGTGTGTATCCTCGAGATGTCATACCTGAGCTGTTACCTCATCACAAAGCCATCGTGGTGAATACAGATCCTCACGATCGCCCTGGAGCGCATTGGGTGTGTTTGTATTTGAGTAGCCCTACCGTCGAATATTTTGATTCTTACGGATTACCTCCCAGCCATAAAGACATCCAAGACTTTATTCAACGCCACGGAGAGACTTGGATTCATAACACCCATTGTTATCAAGATTTGAATACGGATGTCTGTGGACAATACTGTGTGTATTTTTTACATCAACGCCATCGACATAGAAGCACCGTACAAGAATGGTTACTTCCCTGGCAAGGCACGGCCTTACAACGCGATCGTTTTGTGGCTGATTGGTTTAAAGAGACCTTCCGAAAACCGAGAACCCATCAAGGACAAACTTGTCAATGTCAAAGACTGAATGTATTGTAAACTATGTTATTGTATTGTTATTGTTCATAGTTGGAGTTTAATAAAACGTTGGAAAAAATCTTGTGGGTTTTTTTTTTTTTTCTTGTCATTGTAATCAACCATGTCTTTTCAAAAAGAATGGGTAGCCCTGAAAAGGGCTGTTTTCTTTCTCTCTCTCTCTCTCTCTCTCTGTTCTTGGTCTTTTCTCTTCTTCTTCTCTCTTCTCTTCTCCTTCTCTTCTTTTCTTCTCTGTCCCCCCTCACTGTCTGTTCTTCTTCTTCCTCTTTCTTCTCTTCTTTTTCTGCTCCTCCGGGGGTTGCTCGTGGTCAAACACAAAAACAGGCAACCCGTGTTTATTAAAAAACAATCTCCCCGGAGGCCGCTGCACCACTTCCAACTCTGCGTCCCAGTTTTCCTCTGGCGGGGGCAGATCCTGGCTCATGGGCGGTGGGGGAAGAGCCTCCCGTGAGGCCGGCGGGGCAATCTCTCGGTCCCAATCCTCCTCCCATTTGAAACAATAGTCATTCACTGTAGGGTCTGGTCCTACTCTGCGGCTCATATTTACTTCTCTAGTTCCTTAAAAAATCGGAATGCCAGATTTTTGACGTTGCGCTCGTTTTAAAAAGGCGAGAGCGCGGACGTCCTTGAAAACATCCCCTACCTCAGTCAAAGATGGCTGACGTCATGTTGATGACTCATCAAAAAAACACTATATAAATAGGTCACTTGTTACCATTTTTCTCAATCATGTCGTTTGAACGGTACGCGAATGATGAGAAAGATGTACTAGTGTGTGGGTATTGCCGAGGACATTGGAGAACTTGTGGCTGTTTTCATTATAAAAAAGAAAACATCCTGGCCAAACATAAGTGGATAGAGAGTTTGGCAGAGCTGAATTATTGTCCCTTTGTCTATAAATGTTGTGGTCACACTAGAGAACCCTGGCTAAAGTGTAAGTGTCCGCAGCATTGTACCATCACCCCTGAAGAAGAAATAGCGCATAAGGACTGTACCTGTGAGATCTGTCAGGAGTTTAGAGAGCGCTGGACTCAGAGAAAGTTTAAACCCCAGCTGTTTCAACATTGTCCTTACAGTCAAGAACCCTGGTCAACGTGTACCTGTGAGACCTGTCAACCAGCATGTCGGTGACGGATCTACGAGGAGATGTATTATCTCTACCTTGGGTGGATGCTATTGTACAACAATGTAACTGTTTAACGGTGAAACCTCATGGATTAAGTCAACGTATTGCCGACCGATTTCCTTGGGCTAATCTGTATACGACCCGACAACCTTTAGGACGGAGAAATTTAGCTATAGAAGCGGATCGAGGAATACCGGGTACTGTGTGTATTATACCTCATTCTACTCATCCTGATGTGATCTGTTTGTTAGCGCAATGGGATTACGGGAGAGGCACTCAACGGTTACTCCTGTATGCCGATACCCCCGAACAACGTGAACTTTGGTTTCAACAATGTTTACAGGAATTAGGCACTTTGTCTTACCAGACTTTAGCGTTTCCTTATCGTATTGGATGTGGATTAGCCGGAGGCAATTGGACTCATTATAGACAATGGATTTGTGACTTTGCTTATCAGTATCATAAACATGTTTACATTGTCAAGAAAATGTAACTTTATTATAGCTTTATTCTTGCTATTACTTGTAAAAAACTTTATTCTGCCTACTATGTGACTTGTGTTAATAAAACTTTTTAAAAAAAACTTGTGTGTTTCTTGATTTTTTGCAATAAAAAGTGTCTTTTCAAAAAAGTTGGTGGCCCTGAAAAGGGCCGTTTGGTCCTAAGACCGACTTTCAATGCCTGGCTCCGGTAAACCGGCATAACGGGCACCGTCCCCGGGTGTGTCGCCGCTCCTCTAACTGTTCCACGCACGAGCAGCAAGCTGGGCGCTGCCCACATCCCCTACACGTGATACCGGAGTGTACCCTGTCTTGCCAGCAGACAGGGCACTTAAACCAGATAGGAACCGCCCTATCTGCCCAGCCAGGGACAGTCATAGGGTGGTTCGTCGGGGGATGACTTGCCACCGGTGCGTGGGTTGGTCTCGGTGGCGGAGTCCTCCCTGCAAACCGGATGGTAGGTGGTGGGGGTCTTGCAGGGGCTGCTGGTCTCGGTGGTGATGGTGATGACGTGTCTGACACCAACAGCGACGGACTCTGGGCTGGGCTGGGAGGTGGTGCGGGGGACGGTGACCTCGGTGAGTACTCCACCGGTGACGCTGGTGAGTCGCTCATCGGCACCGGGCTGTATTCCTCAGGTGCCGATGGGATCGCTGGTGATGGTAGTGTAGGCGTCGCCGGGGAGTAAGGTGGTGGTGGTGAGGGTGGCTGTGGGGCCCGTCGGCGCGGTCTCGTACCCGTGGACATTCGAGCGGTGCGGCGGCGGCGTCCCCTCCCTTCATACTCTGCCCGCACCCGGCAGATGATCTCACGGGCCCCACTCTGGTCGAAAGGGGAGAAGGTGCTCAGGTCGTTCTCAGAACGCACGACCCAATTCTCCCCTACCCGTTCCTCAGCCACCACTAAGAGCCGGTACCGAAAGCCAGGCAGGGTCTGAAAGTTGTAAATAGGATCTCTTCTTGCAGCCATTCTTCTTCTTTCTTCTATCTTCTTTCTTCTATAAAATAATGAAAAGCTGTGCTGGATCACCAGTGAAGCGAACTGGCGAGCGCGCCGGTATATATCAGGAAAGCGCGGACCTCCTCGAAAACATCCCTCGCTTCGGAGACGAAGCCAAGATGGCGGCCGTCAAAATGGCGGATTTGTGCTTTCGAGTAGAGAGTTTTTTCTCATTGTCTTTTTCTAGACATTCGATATCTGTGCATGGTAGATTTAATCTGATAGATTCTGAGACGGCGAATGCGTTAAACTTATTTTTATTTTGCTACGTCGCATAGTTTTCAAAGAAACAGAGGTCAAAGAGGTCGAGTCGAGGTTCAATGTTTCTTCACCGCCTCTTTAAAAATTTATTTCTCGACCATGTACATCCCTAAAAACATCTCATAAGGTCTATTCGATAGAAAACACCTTATTTGATTCGATTTTCACTCTACCTTTAGGATTTTCTGGATTCCTCAACAAATAAACCCTTCTCTGAGAGACTCAACCAAACACAGCTTTCGTGTAAACAATTTTATTCATGTCACATATTTCAAATACATAACTCCCACACACAACACCAATTCACATGTCTTTTTAAAATAGGGTCCAACATTTTTTCCATTTCTCGAATCCTGCGTTGAAATCGATATCGATCAGCGGCTACAGTCATCCAGATACTTGTCCGGTCTTCTTCGGGTAACCGATACACTTCATTATGATCCAGATTAAAAGTTACACATTTTCTTGTATTTTGTTGTACATGTGATGAAGATACCGCCCTCGAAGGGTCTCGATCACGCCACTGATGTGCGGCTTTGTTCTCTTTAATTCCTCGGCTACTAAATGAATCAACACTAATGCCTCGGTGTTGATACGGTTCTCGATCAAATGTCTGCATATCCACCAATATTCGTCTAAAGTGATTGGAAATAATACCGCACGAAGATAGGATTTCAATTTTTGAAAATCTGGCAAGTTTTCTATTTCCTCAATACACTGTAGGACAAATGTTTTTTCGATGTTATCCCTAGCAGTCATGATTTCATAAATGAAATGAATTAAGTTCTTCACACTTTATGTATACTTCTCGAAGCCAGTCCTTGGTGATACTTTCAATCTCGGCGGTTTTTTCAGGCATGCGTTTCTTGAATTCCTCCCCCACAACATAAATTAACATCAATCCCGCATCGTTATAGAGATTGATGTACACCCGGTTCCGTAGATCTGTATATTGGTCCAGAGTCAATGGAAACACTCCCCCTATCAGAAAATTTTTAGCGAATTGAAACGCCGTATCGTCTTGCATTTTCTCAACCCATTCTAATGCTTGGTTATGCGCTTTTTCTGCGATGTTGTCACTTTCAGCCATGGTTTGTAAATGACTAAAATGAATACAAGTATCCGCTTTTTCTACGATGTTGTCACTGCTGGCCATCCTCCAGGAATAAAGGAAAAGAAAACGGTTAGGTTTTTTTATACACCTTTTCCAACCAGTGATCGGTAATCGCTACAATCGCCCCAGTCTTCTCAGGTTCCCGTCGTCTAAATTCTTGCTCCATGGTATAAATCATGATCAATCCAGACTCTCTGTTCAGGTTGTCGGCTATATGCTTGCAAACGCCGGAATATTCATATAAGGTCATAGGAAATTCCCAAAAGATCAACAACTTCATGGCGAATTTATATCTCAACGGCTGTTTTTCTTTCCAGTCCTTGATACACTGTAATGCAGCGCTACGAGCGTTGTTCACCGATTCTTTGTAGTCCTTGAAATACTGTAATACAGCGGTAAGAACGTTGTTGTTGTCCCATTCAGCCATGATGATCAAAATGAAAAAATTCCAAAACGTTCTTGTTTTATAACAGGACAGCCATTCCTTTCATACGAATCAGTTCCACGAATCCTTTTTGTAGACAATCGCGTAAGATCCGATCAATGTCACTCATCTGGTCTGGAAGGTTCTGTTTCAATTCCTCAGCATACAAATAAATCATGAGTAAACGTCCCGTATTGGTATTCTCCGCTAATGAATCAGCAATCCGTTGAAAACTATGTACATTTCTGACCTCCGGTGACATCTGTTGTACAAATTGACGAGCATTTTGAATGAGAGGGTCATGTAAGGCCACGTTCATACATTGTAGTACATAGCTATATCCATTCATTCTCGTAGTAGCACTGCCGCCCATAGTGAATAACGAACGTTCAGAAAACACCTGTATTTATAGGTAAAGGTTATGCATCACGTGATCAAGCACCTGCACCACATGATCAAGCACCTGTACGTCAACTGGTTTCTACAGTCATTCTTGTCTGACCTTCAGTCATGGATACACGGAGAGTTTTAAGAGCGAGACGCCGCCGCCAGGGAATACAACAAGTGGAGAATTTAACCATAGTAGAAGATTATGTAGACGAGATGGAGATCTGGGACAATTTAGTACAGAGATGTCGCCATCGATTACGCTGGGGCCGATCTAAAAATTGGTGTTTTGACTATGTATTGCGGTCACATGAAACAGTGGAGGATATTTGCCTGCGTTTAAGTGACATGTACCTGAAAAATTCCCCCCTCATACAGTACATGATTTACCAGTTTTACACGTTATTGAACGGCACTCAAAAAGTATCGGGATTTATTCGACTGGAGAAACCACGTCACCGAAGAAGTGTATGGGTATTGTTTTGGGATGCACACTGGATGTGGGAAACCGTCGAAGAGATACGTTTCCCCGGGAGAAGAGCTCGACAATTAGTACAACACATTATATCCGAAGATCATGACTTACACGTGTATATAGAAGAACCTGCGTATGAAGCCGGCCATTTTTAAAAATAAAAACTTCATGCACAGCCCTTTTTAGGGCTACTTTAAACACCAATATAAGTTCCATTCCACTAAAGTCAATGTGTACCAATGTGCACTAGCACGCGCTGGTCGCGAGAAACCGGCTTTTCAAGTTCAATTAGTGCACTAGCACGCGCTGGTCGCGCGATGTTCTAAATGAAACCGGTTTTTCCAGAAAAAGATGGTGCAACCACGTGCTCCCCACGTGCCCCCCACGAGACAGAATAGTCTAGACATTTTGCTGGCTATAAAAGCGGAGCCCCAGTGTCAGTCCTCATTCGATCTTCAATCACCTTCCAGAAGACATGGCTCAGAAACAACTAGAATTTGTGGACAAAGCTCAGAAGAAAATAGATCAGCTGGTACAGAAGCAGATGGGACCACAGAAAGACTACATTGAACTGAAGAAAGCTAAGAGTGACAATCAGAAGACTGAACTGGGGAAGACCTCGAACTTCTTGCTCACGTCTGCAGACTACGTTGCTCGACAAGAGAAGATGGCCCAGCCCTCGAACCAGACCACGAGCTTCAATCTCACGCCTTCAGACAACATTGCTCTACAAGAGAAGATGGCTCAGACCTCGGATTACCTCCCTAGCCAGAATCCGACAGACCCGGGATTAGGCTTCTATTTTCCCGATTCACAGGATGCTACGGGACTGGAACTGGGCCTCTACAACGCTCAGAATGAGCCTCCGACCATGAACAAAGAAGACTTTGCGATCATTACCACGACACTAGACGGGATCGTTAACCGTATTAATGTGCTGAGTAATGAGATTGGAAATCATACCACAGTCCTACTGAAGAAGATGGAAGAGCTGACTTCTAAAAAACCTAGGAAGGAATACACTCCAGATTACACTGCTAACCCGTGCTACACATGTGGAGAAACAGGACATTGGTCGCCGGATTGCCCACAGAAAACAGATTATCCGCAGACCAGTAAGAAATCGAGGTCAGCAGATTCTCAACAGACCAGCAAGAAAACCAAACAAAAGGATCCTTGCTACAAATGCGGAAAAATAGGACACTGGATTAGTGAGTGTCCAAAAGAACAACTGGAGATAGATGCGATGATTGGACCCGTACCTGGCTCAAAACCCCCTGTGAAGAGAGAATACAAACCGTTAGAGATGTGGAATCCGCCCGCACCTACTGAAGAACTGCCAAAAAAGAAGAAGAAACTCAGCAGAAAGTAATGGACTGTGCTTGAACTGTTATGCTTATTGAACTGTTTTTATGCTTATTGAACTGTTTTGCATTGTTCTATGCTTGTACCATTGTTCTTTAATAAACATGTCAACTTAAAACCTTGTGTTATTCTTTAGATTTAATACACAGGAATACATAGAAATACACAGGATTTCACAGGATTTCACTGGATTTTATACCGATTTTCAGAAAATAGCTCCAGGAACTCACCCTTTTCCAGGAACTCAAAGCGAAAGTAGCGCATAATAGAGCTAAAATTAGACCAGCGGCAATAGGCCAACCTATTAACCGGACACCCGGCCTACAACCCCTGCTGGGGTCCGCAAGTTGACCCCGTCCTAGATATTGAACCACTCCGTTGACCCCGACACCGCTTGACCAATCAAAAACGCCCTTGCTTGACCTCATTTGCATAAAAAGTGCACTCAGTTGAACTCCCTATCGGGAGGGCTTATACTACTCATGTATGAAATATTAAAAAAAAAAGAATAACAACAACAAAATTGCCTGACAGAACATGGACGTCAATTGATTTTATGTTGTGAAATTGTGGTTATCAGACTTTAAACTCAGCATGTATCTTTTTTCACTCGTATTCATAAACTATCATTTTGTTATAAATTCATGAAAAAGCGTCACAAAAGTATTTTGAATATGTGCTGTTTTCATGTATAATGTATTGTTTTAAACTCTTCTGAGCCGAAGGCTCAAAGAGCTAATCATATGGCCATATGTCTGGCGTGCGGTGTGCGTCAACTTTTTTGGAAAAAGGGCTATATCTCAAGAACCCATTGGCCAATTTTTGTCAAATTTGTCACAGGGTATCCTTGGCCCAAAGGCTTTCATTTGTATTAAGACTAGGGTTGTGACCCTTTAACAAGGGGAGATAATTAGGAAAATGCAAACAAAAGTAGTGGTTGCTAAAAAAAATCTTCTCAAGAACCACTGGGCAAATTATCACCAAACTTATGCATAAGGATGAGGATATGTTGTAGATAAAAAAAATGTTCAAGGCATCATCCTGGGGCAAAGGGTGTGGTCTCAAGGTCACTTCAAAATTCACCTTAAATTTTGTTTTGTTAAAACTTTGATATTTTGCTTAGTATAAGGACTACGATCATCAAATTTTGTCAGTTGATGCATCTTAGGACCTAATATCATGTTGTCTCAAAAGTAGGTCATGGTGACCTACTTTTTTAATTTTGCTGGTAATTATTATTAAATGGATTTTGATGCATATCTTGGACACTTTTGAGCCTATGATCATCAAAAGTTTTCAGTTGATGGGACCTTAAAGTGCGTCATGTGAAAAGTATGTCATCATGACCTACTTTATGAATTTTATGGCTAATCATTTATGAATGCATTTTAGGTTGTTATTTCAGATACCGAGAGGTTTAGAATCATCAAACCTTGTAAGTTGATGCGTCTAGATGCCTCAAAACATATTTATAAAAAAAAAAGTAGGTCACAGTGACCAACTTTTTGAATTTGGCAGACATTCAAATTTCACGGTTTCAATTTTAAATGCATATTTTGGACACTATGAAAGCTAGGATCATCAAACTTTGTCACTTGATGCATCTTGAGTCTTCATAGTTTGTTGACCAAAAAGTAGGTCACTGTGACCTACTTTTGGAATTTGACGGCTATATTTTAATATTTCAGATACTATTTGACTTACAATTATCAAACTTTGTCAGTTGATGCATGTTGAGTCTTCAGAGTGTGTTGACTAAAAAGTAGGTCAACATGACCTATTTTTTTATTTGACGGCTATATTTGAATATTACAGATACTATTTGACTTACAATCATCAAACTTTGTCAGTTGATGGGTCTTGAGTCTTCAGAGTATGTCGACCAAAAAGTAGGTCACTGTGACCTACTTTTGGAATTTGACGTTTATATCTGAATATTTCAGATACTATTTGACTTCAATTATCAAACTTTGTTAGTTGATGCATCTTGAGTCTTTGGAGTGTGTCGACCAAAAAGTAGGTCACTGTGGTATTCTTTTGGAATTTGACGGCTATATTTGAATACTATTTGACTTGTCAGTTGATGCATCTTGAGTCTTCAGTGTGTCGACCAAAAGTAGGCCACCGTGACCTACTTTTGGACAGTTACATTTAAATTGCCAGGTACTATTTGACTTAACATCATAAATCTTTGTTAATTGATGAATCTTGGTTAGTGAGAATTTTTGCCTGTTCGACAATGTATCAGAAGAGCGATTCTAGACCCATCGGCCTCTTGTTCTCTTGTAAGTCATTTATCTTCGATTTTGATTACCGTATTGACGCGCTCCAGCGATTATCGACAATGCTTATTGATAATCTTACTTTCGGCTTAGCTCCTTCCACTAGTTATTGTACCCCCGCCTACTAGGACTGCTGGGACTGCTTTTCGGTTTGTTTACTGGGACTGCTTTCTGTCAGTTTGGGTCTGATTGGTACTGTAGAAGGGATGAAAGTTTCGTACATTATTCTCCTTAAAATCCCTTATTACATAATTAATAATCATTTCGCTGACATCAGGAATTGCAACATGTCAAAACGAGCAACTTTGCTTCAATAATGCTTAACAAATTATTTTTAGTCTTTGAGATATTTGAAGGGCATATTGCTTTGCACCTGTCTGTTGGTCGGTAGACCAATTGTTGTCCGCTCAATATCTTGAGAACCATTCACTTCACGTAATGATATTTCATAGATGGGTTGGTTACGAGTAGAAGAGAACCCATATTGATTTTCAAGTCGAAAGGTCAAGGGTCAATCTAATGTGGACATAGGAAGACACTGTTCGCTCAATATCTTGATAATCCTTTGCTTGACATATCAAACTTGTTACACTGGTACATCTTCAGAAGAAGATTACCCCTATTGATTTTGAGGTCACATGGTCAAAGGCCAAGGGTCAAACTGGACATAAGAATATACTGTCTGCTCAATATCTTGAGAACTCTTTGCTTGATAGACATTAAACTTGGTACACTGGTTCATCTTATAGAGTAGATGAGTCTTATTGATTTTAAAGTCACCTGGTCAAAGTCCAGGGTCAAACTGGAGATAGGAATATACTGTCCGCTCAATATCTTGGGAATGTTTTGCTTTACAGACATCAAACTTGGTACACTGGTACATCTTCAGGAGAAGATGACGTCAATTGATTTCGAGGTCAGCGGGTCAAAGGTCAAGAGTCAAACTGGACATAGAAATACACTGTCTTCTCAGAAGTTTGAGAAATCTTTGCTTGACAGACATCAAACTGGTACATCTTATGGAGTACATGACCCCTATTGATTTTGGAGTCATCTTGTCAAAGGTCAAGGGTTAAACTGGACATAGTAATATATTATCTCTTATATTTTAAGAATCATTTGCTTGATTGACTTCAAACTTGGTACACCTGTAGAGCATTAGGAGTAGATGACCCCTATTGATTTTTAGGTCACATGATCAATCCGCTGTGGACATAGGAATATATTGTCTGCTCAATATTTTGAAATGGTTTGGCACCACTATCATTTAAATGATGCATGTGTATAACCCTTTTTATTTTGCACCCGGGGGGGGGGGGGGCATACATGTTTTACAAACATTTCTTGTTTAGTTTCATCATGATATAATTTCCTTTGGTATAGACAATACAAGCATGTGTCAACGGTTGTGATTGATTCAACGGTTGTGTTTCCAATTTCGACACTTTATATGTAATATGCTTAGAAAAGGTAAACCATTATGATAGCTGTACATATGTTTCGGGATATGAGATCACTTCCCCCATGGATGTCAAAATTTAATGCAATAAGCAAAATCTGACAAACATTGCGGGAGAGCATCACGTGACTGTGGTACCACCTGTATTGGTACTACAGTGTAGATTCTGCATTCATTTCCATTAAAGTCCGATAAAAGCATCTTCACAAGTCGAGGGTTATTAATTCGTTACCTCGCACTAACCCTTAACACCAGTGACTATCAACAAGTTGGGCTCGTTCTGATTTTTCCACAAAAGAGTTGGAACCAATGAGCATGCGGTTCTATTTGTAACAACGTGAAGCGAGATATTCAAATAAAAACACGTGTATTTATATCTATAGTTATGGCTATTTCAATCGTTTAAGCAATATTGTCTTAAGCAAAATGGTTTTCTAACTTGATCTACTATCAATAAGCGTAATTAGTGGTGTAAATATTACAATTGCGCGTGTGTATCAATACAGCAGTATGAGAGATCGTGTCATTTGTATCCACGTTTACCATAACAAGATGCAGTGATTTCATTGGATGTTTTATATTTAGTGGATTGCGTAATGGTCTAATGAGCTCAACTTTTATATAGCGACTGATTTCAAGGGTTAGTGCGAGGTAACGAATCAATAACCCTTGACTTGTGAAGATGGGTAAACGTTGTCACTCCCAGTTACACTAGTGGGTTTTTTTTCAGTAGCATTGTCGCTTGTCAAATATGGTACTTCGAATGATTTGCTGAGAGAGTTTGATTCATCTCCCGAAAACGTCAGTGCAATAGCGGGGAAAACAGCAATTCTGACTTGTACAGTTGACCTTACAGATGCAGATCCAAAACGAGAGGTAGAATTGTAAATGCATGATAAACTTGCTTTCATGAAACGTATCTTTGCATGTGTGATTTCAGCTACAGCCACAGGTGTGATACGGAAATAGTGTTAAATTATTTGATGGCATATTGGCCTTATTTTCATATCAGCGAGAGAACGGAAGAGGCCATATTCAAAACCAAATACTTGTATTTGGCACGGCTTACCTAACATGAAAGGCGAAGATAACGAACATCTAATTATATATCCCAAATGAAGTTTGGAAACAAGTTTTACTCTTTTTTTCTTGGTACTCCTTTCAATTTACTGTGGTCAAAATTACTGACCAGAACGTGCATGAAGTAGGATTAAATTCTGATTGCACGATCTTAAAATCATGATAACTTCCTTATATATGATGCAAACATTATGGAATTCACAATGTGTGTGTGTATAATATATATATATATATATATATATATATATATATATATATATAATCCAAATAAAAAGAGTTGATATCACACAGTCAAAATAATTCAATAAAAAAGCAGGAAAATATACAGTTCCAAAATATATTTAAATCACTAGCGCTTTCTGGATTTTAATATTCATCCTCAGGTGAATACAAATTAATAATGAATACAAAGATGTTTATCTTAGAGACGTCTATTGTGACGTCATGACGTCATGATAGTCTTTGTGAGGAGGGAATAGATACATGACGTCATAATACAAAAGTTCGGGAAAGGTGACTTGGACAAAATAAGCATGAACATTTACATGACAAAAGTTGATGAATTAAGAGGTTTAACAATCAGAATTTTTCATATATGCATTGATTAAAGTTTGTTTAGTTTAGGAGAAAACAGTTTAATGAAATAATTTTCTTTAGCAAGTCTCATGGACGTTGATTCTGTTTTAAATTTATAAAATGGCAATACGTTGTAGTTGCCTCTAGCACAGGTGTCAAAGTGTTCACTGCATGGAGTATTTCTTGTACTGGGATCGTTAATTTGTTGACGATGGACACGCATCCTCGCTGTTAGTTGTGTTCCGGTTTGTCCAATATATTCCTCGCCACACCCGTTGCAAATAATGCAGTATAGTAAGTTTTTCGACTATCATTTCCAGTAAAATATTTTCCGCATTTAAAAGTAATAGAAGGTCCTGTTTTTAGGAAGGGACATGTACCACCCCTTGAGTCACCACATGTTGAAACTGCGTATTTTTCAGGCGTTGAATTGAATTTGGCTTTTGTTAATAATTTTTTCAAGTTAGATGGTTGTCTTTGGCTGTGAAGTAGGTCGGATTTGGGAATAATTTTTTGAAGTTCTAAATCACGCTCGATAACTGTAAAATTCTTCTTAGCTTCCTGAAAGATATTTATATGTTTTGGGTTGTAAGTCGTCATAAATGGTATTAGGAAAGGTTCGCGTTCTTTTTCTCTTCTTGTTCTAAGTGTATGCTGTGGAATTTTCTTTGCTTCATTTATGTCTGAAAGAATGAGTATTTCCGGATAATTTTGCGCAGTAAGAAATATTTTCAATTCTGCCAGTCTTTGGTCTTTAGTATTTTCATCTTTAACAATAGTGCAAATCCTTCTGACCAAATTGTACGGAATATTCCTTTTAGTGTGTGTAGGATGACATGATTTTAAATTCAAATATTGATGTGTGTCCGGTTTTTTTTTTTTTTTTGTAAAATATATCAGTTAGGATGTTGGTTTCATGTTTTATCACCTTGATGTCCAAAAAGGGAATCGAAGTATCACTGTATTCCATGGTAAACTGGATATTTGGATTGAGCGTATTCAACAAATTGTGAAACTTCATCAGGTCTTCTTCGGATTTTTCCCAAAATATAAAACAGTCATCTAGATATCTTTTCCATGAATTCCTCAGATTTTGTCCAAGCTCTTGACTCATTTCCTCATCGACTTTTCCACGTAGCATTTCTTCGAAATATCCCATTACTAAAATGCTGTATGCAGGGGCCATTTTAGTTCCCATAGCTGTTCCTTTGATTTGTTTGTAGAATTCGCCATCAAAATGAAATGTGTTGTTTTCCAAAATGAATTTTATGGAATCTACAATAAATTCCATTGAGAAATTTCTTGGGATAAGTTCCGGGTGTTTTTCTATCCAAAAAGTTATAGCCTCTATTCCAAAGTCATGTGGGATATTTGTATATAAACTCGTTACAGCAAACGTTACAAGTAAGGTATTCTGGTCTACAATTTCTGGGAGTTTGTTAAGAAAATCCATACTATCCCGAATGTAGCTAGGAGCTTTCTGGCACAGATCCTTTAACAAAATATCTATAAAATTACTGAGTCTGTGTGTTGGACGCGATCCTTTCCTAATACCATTTATGACAACTTACAACCCAAAACATATAAATATCTTTCAGGAAACTAAGAAGAATTTTACAGTTATCGAGCGTGATATAGAACTTCAAAAAATTATTCTTAAATCCGACCTACTTCACAGCCAAAGACAACCATCTAACTTGAAAAAATTATTAACAAAAGCTAAATTCAATTCAACGCCTGAAAATACGCAGTTTCTACATGTGGTGACTCAAGGTGTGGTACATGTCCCTTCCTAAAAACAGGACCTTCTATTACTTTTAAATGCGGAAAATATTTTACTGTAAATGATAACATGTCATGCAAGTCGAAAAACTTACTATACTGCATTATTTGCAACGGGTGTGGCGAGGAATATATTGGACAAACCGGAACACAACTAACAGCGAGGATGCGTGTCCATCGTCAACAAATTAACGATCCCAGTACAAGAAATACCCCCATGCAGTGAACACTTTGACACCTGTGCTAGAGGCAACTACAACGTATTGCCATTTTATAAACTTAAAACAGAATCAACGTCCATGAGACTTGCTAAAGAAAATTATTTCATTAAACTGTTTTCTCCTAAACTAAACAAACTTTAATCAATGCATATATGAAAAATTCTGATTGTTAAACCTCTTAATTCATCAACTTTTGTCATGTAAATGTTCATGCTTATTTTGTCCAAGTCACCTTTCCCGAACTTTTGTATTATGACGTCATGTATCTATTCCCTCCTCGCAAAGACTATCATGACGTCATGACGTCACAATAGACGTTTCTAAGATAAATAACTTTGTATTCATTATTTAAAATTTGTATTCACCTGAGGATGGATGTTAAAATCCAGAAAGCGCTAGTGATTTAAATATGTTTTGGAACTGTATATTTTCCTGCTTTTTTATTGAATTATATATATATATATATATATATATATATATATATATATATATATATATATGAAATCATGAAATATTAGCAACAGTTTAAACACGCATTAAAAAAGAAGTCCTGCTATGCAAGAAAAAATGTTTTCCCGCGCTTTCGCAGGGTTTCATCTAGTTTATTATATTTTAATAGATCACATGGATGAGTCCAAAGAAGACTTTGATAGCCATCGGTGACAGGCGCATTATTGACGATCCGCGAATGTCAATCGAACGCCCTCGTATACCAGACTGGAACCTTCACATACGTCATCTAGAGTTTTTTGACAGAGGGATGTACATCTGCTCGCTTAATACCAAACCTATGAGCATCAAAAATGTATATCTGGAAGTTTATGGTAAGAGTGTAGTATATCGCTTAACATTTAAGCTAGCGATTCACAGAGAATTTCCCTCAAATCCAAATTCGTTCATATTGACCATGAACAGCTCAGAAGTGCTATTCACTTCTTATATCTATATTCATTTACTGAATCACCGTTTGTTTGCATTGCTTCTATAAGTCATGAAATATTACTTGGGGGAGTTTACTTATTGGAAAAGCGTCCTGGAAAGGGAACCGCACGTCAAAATATAGTGCATATAATTTTTTTTTTAAATGCATTGTTAATTCAACAAATTCAATGAGTAATTGATTTCTTATAGGGAAAGGCAACCCTAACCACATTTCTACTTTCATTAATAAAGTATCACATGCTGATATTGTAAATGATAGTTTTTAACAACAAAAATCTTTGCCTAACGATTAAATCAATATTGATCTATCATATACTTTAAATCACCCGTCGCTAAGAGAGCGGCAATTAAAGTTTAATTTATGACGTCACACCGTCGGTTCCGGTTTATTCCATCAGGAATACTGTAAACATGACAAGTCACGAACAGTTAAGTTTGAAGCCGTATAGATTTGAGCACGTTCTTTCGCAAGAAGAAATTGAGAAAAGAAGACGTTCAGTCGAGTCGCAGACCAGGCAAACGGTACACGTTTCTTCATACAAATGTCTCGATCCTCAACCTCAACTTGTCATTACGCAAATGATGGATCCAAATATGTATATAGGCCTTTCTTTCTAGATGACTTGGTTGGGTCAGGAATTTCGAGAGAAAAAACCAACTTTTTTTTTACATCTCCCCTACGCATTAGTGCAATTAACAGCTTCACAGAAAGGCATCAACCTATTCGTAAAATCTACCACATACACATCTTTGATGATCTTAGAATCTCATAAAAACCGGAACAGACGGTGTGACGTCAAAATTATTGATTTTCGTTGTCTTGAATACAAAAGAGTTCCACATCAAAGCTGCCTCTATATATGGCGGGAATTTCAATTTTTAACGTTTTCAAATTAGTACTAAAGCTTACATTTATCTAGGTTGTATATCAGCAGAATAGTATGACAAATCTTTATCATATAATTAATCCTATCATTTATCATGTAAATGTTTTTGGGTTGCCTTCTCCTTTAAATCTAAGGAACAAAAATGAAACTTCACAATGACTCCTGGGTAGTGCGCAGCCTCGTTGTTCGGTGTGAATAGCAGGACGTGGCAAGGATTTGAAACTAGTAAATAAATTTTTGGAGGTCTTAATTTTTGACACGGAAAAAATAAAGATTTTTAATGTTTGTTGCATAAAATGAACTTCTTAGGTCCACCTCTGTCACAGTCGTATTATGCCACACATTGGTCCTACCCCGCCATTTATCAACAATTGCACTTGTTAAACATGTAGTTCATGGTCAATATGAACGGATTGTATCGCGTGCTGAAATTGGTTGGTTCATGGAGGAAAATGTGATTTGTAATATAAATATAAGGATATGGAACAGTAATCACTGTTCAATTTTATTTCTTCCTCTCATAATTTCAACTGTATGATTAAATTCCTGGCTGAGAAATAAACACTTTCATCGAACATTTCAGTAGATCAACGGTAACTTCAAATTATGATACACACGGCTAATGCAAGGAAAACTGAATTGGTCTTAAAATCCATATTTTTGTAAAGTATTTCAAAGTATCCCTCGCAATTCTGCCATATGCAAGGTGAAGATAATGAACAGTGATCAATCTCATAACTCCTACAAGCAATACAAAATAGATAGTTGGGCAAACACGGACCCCTGGACACACCAGAGGTGGGATCAGGTGCCTAGGAGGAGTAAGCATCCCCTGTTGACCGGTCACACCCGCCGTGAGCCCCATATCCATCGTACGGTAGCATATTCGGTATTTTACTGAGCCATGAGTTCATATTAAATCGTCTTGAAAAAAGTTTGTTACTTTAAAATACATGTTGACGGGTAATTTCTTTGTCATACACATTATAAGTAGGAGAGAACGTTATTTTTTAGATTGAAAGAAATACAGTACGCATATATTTGCTGTATTTTAATGGTTTTTGATAAGAAACCGCGTAAATCTTAAAATTATCACCAAATAAATATAAAGTCAATGCACATAATCAAGTCTGCACAACCTGTAGGTTTTGAAAGAACTGCGAACGATAATATTGTTTCACCGCCTATCTTCTGGTTAATTTTTAAAAGTTACCATTTTCAAATTATTTTTATGTCAATATAGGTAGATGAAGTTTAATAAAAGTTGATTTATTTGACAAAACAAAGAGAGATAATCTATAATTTGGGTTAAAATCACGTATTTCACTACAGCAATCAATGGAAAATATTTTTAAAACATGAAAAGCGAAGATAACGAACAGTGATCAATCCCATATGCAATACAAAGTAGAGAGTTGGACAAACACGGACCCCTGGATATACCAGAGGTGGGATAATGTGTCCAAGAGGAGCAAGCATCCCCTGCCGACCGGTCACACCAGCCGTGAGCCCTATATCTTGATCAGATAAGCGGAGTTATCCGTAGTCAAAATTAGTATACCAAGAACGTCCTAACAATTGGCATGAAATACGTCAGACAGCATTTGACCCAATGATACGTTGTATTGGCAAACTAGATCGTTATAACGACCATAGAATTTGCGAAATGCTGATTTTAAACGAAACTGTTGGAACTCCTGCACCATCAACTTGTTTGTCAGTAGCCTGCTTCGATTTAAAAACTGACCATACGCAGAACAAGATTCTTCCGTATCGAATCAGTTGAGAGATGTAAACACCATATGCAGGTGATAATGGAATATTGCTACATAAATATGGGAAGTTGACGATGGAGAAGTTGAAATTATCCCGTTTGTAATAAAGTTGAATTTGTTAGTTTGCCGTTAATATCTACTTTCAATAAAGTATGAAGCAGAAGTGGACGACTCTGTGGTGTCTTTTATTTCGAGTTCAATGGAATATATTGAATCGACATATGAATGAAAATTATTATTGTTAATAGATAATATATCGTCGATTTATCTAAATGTCAAATTGAAGACATCCCTTGAAGATCTGGGTTAGAATAGGTCTTCAGTAGCCCCCTTGCTTGTCGTAAGAGGCGACTAAATGGGTCGGTCCTTCGGATGAGACTGCAAAAACCGAAGTCCCGTGTCTCAGCAAGTGTGGCATGATAAAGATTCCTCCCTGTTCAATGGCCATAAGAGCCGCTCATAGGCCTAGGTTTTGTAGCCTTTCACCGGCAATGGTGACGTCTCCATATGAATGAAATATTCTCGAGAGGGACGTTAAACAAGATTCAATCAATCAATCAACAAAGTCAGCATTTCGCAAATTCTATAGGAATATAAAAACAGGGCAGCTAACAAAGGAGCACAAGTCGTGCCCATGGGGATTCCAACAGACTGTTGGAAGACCTGATTACCAAAGACCACGACGATATTGTCAATAAGGAACTTCAGCATATTTTTTATTTCAACTTCAGAGTACTTGTGCGTGGAAACATGAGTGGCGTTTAACAAAGTAATGTTTTGGATGACTGATCACTAGATAGGAATATTTGTGTTTACAATTTTTGTTGAAGAAGCGAATGTTTAATTTATCGTAAGAAATGGTCGTGTAAAGAGTTGAAAAGTCATACATTTTGATTTTCTTGATTTGAGAAGTGTTGTGATTTCAAGTTTACTAAAAATTCTTTCGAAGCACTTGCTCCAGATAGTTTATTGAGCAAAATAATTCATGATACTATAACATCATGTACTACATTATTTGTAGTTAGTATTATTATTACAGAATAGCTAAACACAGACAAGTACTGTAATATGGCCTGGATTACCTGAAATGTGCATAGATCTAATTATTCAAAAGAGAAGAATATGAATGAACTTATAATAATATCCTACCTCAGGACAAGCCTTCAGTATGTTAGTAGTTGATGAAATCTATCGGAATTTTCCGAGACGGTGACAATTTGATTATGTTGATCATTACGTTATTTTAACAAATTCTAATCAATTTACTGACCAAGGAATGTAATTATTGAATAAATGTATGAAAAACAAATCTCAACAGCCTGCTAGAGAAGGGCATTGACAGTCGTCAATGACACTTGAGTGAGACTCGCCAGTCTAACGTTAGGGCTCACATTTCGTTGTGATTTCTACGTTTTTGTGAGTGGAATGAAATAATTGGAATGCATATAAATCACAATGAATCATAAAAAATCAACCCCTCTCCATCGCAAGGGATGAAATGGTGACACTTTTAAAGTAATCTAAGAAAAGCTCGATTGGGATTATCTCGAAAGTGTTCAAGCAGTCGCTGCCATCGTTTACTTTCTTTGTCCGAGTCTCCGTTGTTGCTATGACATAGCCATGGTGGGCGGAGTTTATGCTGCGGCTGTGGTTTTGTCTCCATGGAAACACTAAATAGGAACTGTAGCAGCTATACACGTAATTCTAGTACATTACAGACTAGATATGCATGCTCTTCCAAACATTTTTGATCACTGATTTTTATGATCTATCAACATTCTGAACAGTGTTACATATGTACTACTGATTTAAAAAAAAAATTCAATGTCAACTAAAGCTGCAAGGTTGCAGAAACATTAATGTTACTTAGGTAATAATCTACTTGCACAATCCTTTTATTTCATCTCTCTCTCTCTCTCTCTCTCTCTCTCTCTCTCTCTCTCTCTCTCTCTCTCAATTCAACTTTGGTGAAAAATCAGCAACTGGCCTGCATCTGTACTAATTCCATACATACACGAGTACAATTTTATACATGTAAATAATTTGTAGCAAATCATTTCATATCCATGCATATCAGATTCTGTGATAAAGGCATTAATAAAATAACATACGTAGATATGCAATGCAAATTCAATGCCCAATAAAATTTGCAACAGATCCATTTACAGGGTTGTTAAAATAGGTTTAAGTTTGGTTCAAAATTAGAAAATAGTTTGATTTATGTACCATATTTGAATGAGTTAAAAGATGCATTATAAAGTCAAGCGGTGACATTCAAAAAACCACCCACCTTCCAATTCTGGGGAAAATCTGCATCAAACATTACACATACCTTTTGTTTTTAAAAACAAATGTTGTGTCCATCTTGGTTATACTATAAAGTAGATGAATTTAAAGTTGTCCTGTTTCTGACTTATCCTGATTGCTTTCTATTAGATTGAAACTGTATTTTAAATCAAAACTCCCTTGTTGAATCCAGTAATTGTGAAGCTCTCAGGCAGTGCAGGAAAAGAGTTAAATAATCTTCATTTATATGTTCAAGCATTATCTAATAATGAGTTTGTAAACAATGAATAACACACCATCTTTGCTTTTATATATCAACATTTTTCAGGAAATTACATTTACAGTTGCATTGTTCATTTCATTCCTTCCATGAAAGGGATTGGAATTTTCAAACACAGTTCATCAACTACATGTAATACCAAACACTCACACCGTTGGACAAAATGTAGTTTTAAATTCTTTAAACAATTATATTGGATCCTTTTAGATTTTAATGACATTTCCTTTCAAGAGGCACAGTTGTATTGTCAAATGATGATGTTGAGTCTAATACAGTCCTCACAGCAAACATTTCTGTCTTAATTTCATGTCCAATCTTGAACCAGCACTCCTGATTGTCTAAAAGTGTGTGTTTAAAAAAAGATAGATATTTCTTGCTGATTGACAACACTGCAGACTTGAAAATAAAATTGAATGGACAGATTCATGAATATTTACAAAATTGCGATAATTGCATATACATTTGTTTACTGTGTAGTGATTTTATAAATTGGAACAAAGTGTATTGTACACATTCATCCGATATCCATATTTACCCTATAGTCCTATTGCTTTGGAAATTATTGACTGGCTTCATGAAACTTTCACAACAACGTTCAAAATGTGTGCTCTAAATTGACTTCCAGTTTCACTAAAAACTCAAACGTTCAGCAAATCAGTCAGAATACAGGTTACATTAAACCCCGAAAAGATACATTATTTACAGAACGAGCAAGAGTAAAAGAGCACGCTAACAATACAAAGGAAGTCTTCAAAACATTGATACAAAACAACACTGGTGTGGATGTTTCAGACAAGAAAACAATTGCTATCCATCGTATTCCGGAGATAAAGGGTTTATCAACGACCACTATTTGTGAAATTCAAAAACTCACAGAAATCTCAAATGATACGATATCCCCCGCAATGGAAAAGAAAACCAAAAAAAACTGCACTTGAGTGACGATGTGACGATTCGGACCCCATCACCAAGCTTTCCACAAAAACCCGAATAAAATCGGCATTGTACTTCAACGGGCACGTTTACGGACAGACTGGGAAGCATAAAATCATGTTTGTAAAATAAATTCGAGACTACTGTTCTATAGAACTCCCAGAATGCCACATTATGGGCCCAAACATGCGCATTACCTGCCAAAACACTAACGTATATGCTATCGCCGGAAGGTGTTACAGTTAAGCTAGCGGCCATTAAGGATTTTTCAAAATATTTACCGCTTAGAAAATGTACATATAATGAACCCAACAATAAAAGGTGTTCTCTAAGTATGGCGCCTAGCACCTAAACTAGGATTTGTGCCACTCAGGTGACCACAGGACATTTTAGGGCATTGGTAAGTATAGGTACCGGTTTGGGGCACGGAGCCGCGAAATATACCATATTTTCACTATTTGACTCTATGCGATAGGGGTCTAGGTAGACGTCTAGCGCCAAAACTAGGACTTGTGCCACTCAGGTGACCACGGGACATTTCAGGGCATTAACCCTCCAATAGGATCTGACCTTAAAAGGGTAAGTATACTCCTTATTCACGGCTTCCGCGCATGTCAATTTAAAACGAGGTTCGGAATACTTAACACAAAAAATGGCGAATTAAGAGACAGCGAAAGATCCTTATCACTGTCGAGTTAATTCTTGTACAAATGACTCTCGGTACGACAAAGAACGGCGTTTATCCTTCAACAAATTTCCAATGGACTCAAGAAGGAGAAAACAATAGATCTTTAAAATAAGAAGGAATTTGGGACCAAAGTTTAGGGTAGGTAAATGACTTAACAACAACGTTACACAAGTTGTGGTGACTGCCGATTATTGTCGTTTGTTTTTTCTAGTTAAGAACTATTGATGTTTAACATGATAAAAGATTGAAATTTAGTTTTTAAATATTATGGAAGTAAATGAATACTGTTATATAAATCATTAATTTTCTCTCTTTAGACCTGAATCTATACGTACATGTTTACAAATTGCACTTTCACTTTTGATATCAAGAATTTGACTATTAAAACACTCGGTGCTTACTGCTTTAGCTCTATATGGTATATAAATATATAAACCGTGTTTCAGATGGTTCTATTTTTTATTTCTTAAGATATCTGATGTCACAAGAGTGTGCTCTGAGCATTTTCATCTCTCAGAAATCAGAAAGACACTGACAGGGAAAAGGATGCTGTTAACTATGGCGGTGCCGTCATTATTTGATTGGACAAAAAATACACCTACTAGACGCCCACGTCGAGAACAACTGATGTATGTTGTTTTATTTTAATTAAGTATTATTGATCATGTTTACCCCTTTATCCAGTATTTCTGATATACAAGTGTGTGTATATCTGTATGCCACGTGATGTGACAGTTTAAAATATTATAATATATAACCGGATTGAAAACGTGACGATAGTGGTGATATATTGTTGATATCCAAGTCCAGTGTACTTATATGTGTTTTAAAGTGTTTTTTTATCACGCAATATAAACCAAACAAGTTAGATGTCAATATTGTATGCAATATATATATATATATATATATATATATATATATATATATATATATACTAATTTTGACTACAGACAACTTCGTTTACGTGATCAAGATATAGGGCTCACGGCGGGTGTGACCGGTCGACAGGGGATGCTTACTCCTCCTAGGCACCTGATCCCACCTCTGGTGATGTATATTCAGAGGTCCGTGTTTTCCCAACTCTCTATTTTGAAGCAATACGAGTTATGAGATTTATCACTGTTAGTTATCTTCACCTTTCGTCTACAGAAGAATGCCAAATGCGTGTTTAAGATTCCATAAGTATGTTTTCCAAAATAACGTTTTGAAAAATTGACCAGTCCCATCAGACTGCCAGACTTTTAACCAGTCACGGACTGATGTGCATATCTTAATTTCGAGACCTGAACTTTTTAATTGAAGACTAAAATCATGGCCATAGGAACCGGGGGGGGGGGGGCAAAAAATAAATTCATATAGTAAAATTCACATATAGTGTAATGTATAATTATTTTTAAGCAGAAAGTTCATTTAATTCAATGAGACTCAGAGTCAGTCAGTGTAACTGTCCTTTGGCTTAAATAAAAAAAAAATATTATGAAAAGCACTTAATGCCTTAACATTTCTTAGGGCATCATCTAAAAGGTCGTAATCATGAGGTAATGGTTCGGTTCTCGTTCCCAGCTCCGCATCTGGCGTCAAACCTATGATATGTAGTGACTGTTCCTTTGCCAAGTGCCCGGCATTAGTGTCGTTTAAAGTCCTTTACCGGTATTTGTTGACGACTCATACGAGTGAAAAAATCTCGCAAGGGACGACTGATCAAAGGGTGTCTAATATGTGTGACCTTGACTAACTTTCAAGGTCTAATAATTCATTAGATAGCTTGTTCATAGAAACTTCGTCTTGATATAAAAATGTCTATGCCCAATTGCCCTAATACCAGTTCAACGTTTGTATATATTTAAAATCTTTTTGTAAAGCTAATATGATGAATTGTTGACTTTTATCATCACAGTTTTTATGGTAAAGGTAAACCCGACAATGTGTGAGTAGACACTATCGTATCAGTGTAAGATCAACTTTCCGCACAGTTTTAACTTTGATTATAATTCACAATGTATGCCCAGACGGACAAAAGAAGGGCATTTTTCGAAAAAGTGCACGAAGAAGCAAGGAATGCAGGAAAAAGGGGATGGGGAGCACTAAGTTTTCTTGTTAGACTCAAAGGGCAAATTTTTAAGAAATATCCTCTTCCAACAAGCATACCTAATATCCCAACTTCGAATATTCGAAATGATGCTGTTTCCTCAGAGCTTTATCCAAATGATCCTCCTTCTGAGCTTATCCCGATTCAGATATATGGTGATGGGAATTGTTTATTCAGAACTCTCTCTTTTTTGTGTTTGGACATGAGGACAATTTTAAGGAAATGAGGGTACGAATTGTGTTTGAACTTGTTTCAAACCTGAAGCGCTACACAAATGAAAACACTTTTGTGACCATGTCCACAAACAAAAGTTCACTTCAATATGTCTTTGAAAGTTCCCTGTCAGAAGAGTGTTTAATTACTGGTGATTTGATTGCTTCGTTACAAAAGGAAACAATAAAAACAACCCAGAACGGTTACTATTCAAGCCTTTTACATATGTTCGTAGCTTCTAACGTTTTGCAGAAACCAATCATGTCGATTTTTTCCGAGGTGCAAAACCCTGGTGTAAACAGACAAGATCATAATCAGCTTATTGTTCCTCTTGACCGTGCTGATGCTAAAGAATATCAGGATGCTATCCACATCATGTGGACTCAAACAATTGCTACAAAAATAGATGGTTGGACACCTAATCATTTTGTTGCCTGTCTTCACAAGCATGAGGAGCCTCTTTCAAAGCGTTCGAGGTTATCCTTTGAGGATTCTGAACCTCATCGCTCATTTGAACCAAAACAATCACAAGATAGTCCTTCCCCACTCTTGGAGTCTAACACAAATGAGGAGTCTATTGAAACAGGTAAATTGGGGTGAACTGCAAACAAAGAAACAGACAAACATGTTAAGGTTGCTTCCTTTATTGATTCTTCTTCTTCTTCTTCAGAAGATAATATCTCAGAAATACCAGTTCAAAAGGCCCAGGTTGTACATGAAAAATGGCATACACCAGAGATCGGTAGTACCCCAAATCAGCCACGGAATATTTTCTTTCCAGCAATAAAATTTGGTAAAAAGATGAGATCTTTCAATGCCTCCTGGTTTGATCGGTGGTCTTGGTTACATTATCTAGAAATCAAAGATGTTGCATTCTGTTTTCCTTGCATAAAATCATTTCAGAAGAAGACTCTCAGTTGTCACAAGAAAGAAAAAGCTTTCATATCAAGTGGTTTTAAAAACTGGAAAAAAGCAACCATAAAATTCGCCGTACACGAGAAAAGTGATTGCCATAAAGAGGCAATGGAAAGGGAGTTTACGATAAAGGAGGAGGTTAAAGATGTTGGAGAATGTATTTCAAAGACGCACGAAGTCGAGAAGACGTCTAACAGAGAGAATTTGCTTAAAATCACAAACATTTTGAAGTTTCTTGCTCGACAAGGAATTGCTCTTCGGGGTGACAAAGACGAGAAAAACTCGAACTTTAATCAACTTCTCATGCTAGAGGCTAAACGCGATCCACAGCTTCAAGAATGGCTACAACGCAAAACAAATAAGTATGTTGCTCCAGATATAGAAAATGAAATTTTGCAGGTGATGGGGTTGTAGGTTTTGGGACAAATTGTTGCTTTCATCAAATCGTCTGAATTATTTTCAATAATGGCAGACGAAACACGAGATATTTCCAACAAAGAGCAACTTATGCATTCGATGGGTTGATCAAAATTTTACCGCTCATGAAGATTAATTAGGGATGTACTGTCTTTCTGACATTGGGGCTAATTTAATAACCTTAGCAATTAAAGATGCCCTTTTGAGGTTCAATCTGCCTATCAACAAAGTACGAGACCAGTGTTATGCCATGGCTGCTTCTATGGCTGATTCAAAGACAGGTGTTCTTTGTTCAACACAAATTCATGCACTTGAACCCAGAGCCCTTTACATACACTGTTATGGTCATGCTCTTAACCTAGTTTGCAGTGATTCTATTAAGGGATGTAAGTTGCTTAGAGACACCCTGGACATTGCAAAGGATATACCAAAGTTGATGAAAGAATCTCCAAGAAGGGAGATGATTTTCAATACATTAAAAATGCGCAAAATCTAGAGAAAACGTCAGCGGGAATAAGGGTTTTGTGTCCCACAAGATGGACAATAAAAGCCGACACATTTTTGAGCATTTTGTCAAACTATGAAATTCTAAGAAATGTTTGGGATGAAAGCCTCCAATACGTGCGTGAGGTAGAAATGAGAAACAGAATTAGGGGAGTGGCTGCTTATATGTGAAGGTTTGATTTCTTCTTTTGGTGTTTACTGAGTGAAAAACTTTTACGTTATAGTGATAATTTGGCAAGGGCTCTGCAGGCTCCAAATCTCTCGGCGAGTGATGGTAAAAAAATGGCATCAACGACAATGAGTGCTTTGCAAAGTCTCCAAGATGAGAAAATCTTCACTCAGTTTTACGAGGAAGTTGTCGAAAAAGCAAAACAGATGAACATCGATGATCCTGTTCTTCCTAGAAAACGCAAAATTCCTCGTAAACTTCATGATGGGACAGCAGCACATACTTTTTCATCGTGTGCAGATATGTATAGGAAAGATTTCTACGAGGCATTAGATCTGCTTTTAGCTGGCATAAAATCTAGATTTGACCAACCAGGTTACAAAGCTTATGTTAATCTTGAAAACCTCGTAATTAAGACTTGCACAGGTCAAACATTTGAAGAAGAATTCAATTTTGTCACGACCCTATACGATACAGATTTGAAGCCAAAGGATCTTCACTGCCATCTTATAATGTTAAAGACTGTTTTGCCAAAAGACTTTACGCCAGATATACCAAGTGTGGTTGAAGTTTTCAGACATTCAAATGAAAAAAGTCTGTTTGCCGAGATCCTCAAAATTCTCAAACTAATTTTGGTACTTCCTGCAACTAACGCTACCAGTGAGCGCTCATTCAGCGCCTTGAAAAGATTGAAAACATCACTGAGATCAATAATGAGCCAAATACGAACAAACAATTTGCTTTTATTGCATGTTCATAAAAATGAGACTGATGAACTGAATCCAGAAAATATAGTTGAGGAGTTCGAAAGTGAAAGTGAACACAGACTGGCGATTTTTGGAAAGTTTACCGAGTACTAAATACCTTATGACTCAGAAATGATTGATAACAAAATGATAAAAATATAAACAAAAAAAGATTTTAAAAAATCCTTAACACCCCTCCCCTCCAAAAAAAACCCCAAACAAAACTTAAAATTAAAGTTGAGGGGTTTTCTGGGAAACTAATTAGATTCTATGTACATAATTAGATTTATGTACATGACGTACACCTCAATGCTTGCACATATTTATGCAGTTATCTTTTTACTAATGGTTTTGCCGATATCACGTTTTTGTCGTAAATTACTTTGGTGTGGTGCCCCCCCCCCCCCAAAGTGAAATTGCTTCCTACGGGCCTGAAAATAGAATAACTTTTTCGACACAATATGGATGCCTAATGAATGGTGTGAACCTTAGATGTTTTATATTTTCGGGCACATTTTGGGGACCTATTACATGTACTACCTGTTGTCAAACATGTACTTTTGAACATTTTCAGCTTTTCCCCGTGAACATGTTGAATGGCTGAACCAGTTCTAACCAATCTATTACTAATCTTTGGGTAAAGGGGAACAAAGTTACATGTATGACTGTCATATAGTCCCTGCCTTTCTGGGGCCAAAACCATCAAAATTAATATAATCTTTTATAATGTTCTTGTATGATTATGAACATTATGTAGTGAACCCTTTATCAAAATTGTGAAATGGTCATATATTGAGAATGCATTACATCTTGAAAAACGTAATCCATTTACTTCTGGACATCAAGGATACAAAATGTGTGCATGATTATAATGAACACTGGGTCATCTACTAAATTGACACCTGGACTCGGGTTATATTATTATTACAAGATCAAGAACGCATGAAGATTTTTTTTACTGAATATACCTATAGTCTGTGCTTGGGCACTCATAAATGTCCTACTGATATGTTACAATGTTAGTCTATTTATCTTCTTTTTTTCATGTACACGAGTCATGAACAATTTTTAAATAGTGGGGGCGTTTGGGGAACATCTGCGACAGTCCCCATTAAAAGCAGCACCACTTGATTGCCATTGAATTTTTTATGTAAATTGTAGTACGATGATATTGCTGCTTTTGTATATATATTTCTTCAATGCCTATGAATTTAATTGTCAGGCATGCCACTTGATCTGGAGAACTAATGGAAATCAACGATTCTGGTGTCAGTCCTTCCATTCTTCAAGGTGAATCACAGCCTATGCTACTTATGATACCAGAAGACCATGACTATACTGTGGAACCATCTTCGCCAAACAGTAAATAGGGGGCCTCCGTGGCCAAGTGCTTAGAGCATCGCGCTCCAAATCACACGGCCTCTCACCTCTGTCGGCGCGGGATCGAATCCCGCTCGCGCCGGTAACTGAAAAAGTTTCCCAGTTTACTTTCGAAAGCTCAGTGGTCTCTTCCCAGGTACATTTTATCTGGGCTCTCTCACCAATATAAACTTGCATGGGCGCCACCAGATAACTGAAAAATTGCTGAGTGTGGCGGAAAACATCAATCAATCAACCAAACAGTAAATTGAAAGCTGCCCAGAAAGAAATTGATGTGGAAGGACTGAAAGCTGAAAAATTCGGTGTGGAAAGATTTTCTTCGGATTCAAAGTTGATAAACTTTTACACAAGGTTTACAGACAATAAAGCATTTGTCAGTATTTTTCCTGCATAACAACCTACAGCAACAACTATGGTACGTTGGAGACAGATGCAGACATTCTTCTAACATAGACAAAATTAAAACGACTCTAGTCAAAGATGATTGCATGTCACTAAGCCTAATAGATCCGTTTTTTATGTTTATGTGTAGAGTTCGACAAGGATTTCCCGTACAAGATCTTGCTGTTAGGTTCAATATTTCCCAAGCATCAGTCACCAGATCCCTATTACATAGGCCAACTATTTGTATGCAATGAAAGGTGAAGATAACGAAGAGTGATCATCCTCATAACTCCTATAAGCAATACAAAATAAATGGTGGGGCACACACGGACCCCTAGACACACCAGAGGTAGGATCATGTGCCTAGGAGGAATAAACACCTCCTGTCGACCGGTCACACCCGCCGTGAGCCCTTTATCCTGATCAGGTAAACGGGGCTATCCGCAGTCAAAATCAGTGTGCCAAGAACGGTCTAACAATTGGTATGAAACACGTTAGACAGCATTTGACCCAATGATAGGTTGTATTGGCAAACTAGATCGTTATAACGACCATGGATTTTGCGAAATGCTGACTTTAATCGAGACTGTTGAAACCCTGTGCCATCAACATGTTTGTCAGTAGCTTGCCTCGATTTAAAAATTAACCATACACAGAACAAATTCTTGCGTATCGAATCAGTTGAGAGATATAAATGTTTGGAAGTTTAAGTATTTTAGCTCTCCCGCAGAATTGTAGACCAAAATATGCCAGCCTGCTTTAAATGTGCATACTTCAATAAAAGAGTAATCTTAGATTGTACTGAAATTAAAGTAGAAACACCAAGCTCAAAGGTCTTAAATTCTGAAACATATTCGAATTATTAGAATCGTGCAATGTTTAAAAGTCTTATAGGCATTACAGCATTTGATACTGTTTCATTTGTAAGTTCTCTGTACACAGGTTGTATATCTGACAAGAATATCGCTTCAAAGTAAGGAAGCATTGATCTAATTGAAGAAAACTATTAAGGTCATGGTGGACAAAGGGTTTCTTATTCAAGACTTGTTAGAAATTAAACATGCAACTGTAGTAATTCCTCCATTTCTTGGACATAAAGGGAAGTTTTCGCAAGAGGAGGTGAACAAAACTCATGAAATTGCCCGATTACGGATACATGTAGAAAGAGCAATTCGTAGAATTAAAGAATACCAAATATTTGATGGAGTTCTTCCATTGAACCTGGCTTCTTCAATAAATCAGATTTGGACTGTTTGTACAATTTTAACATATTGTCGAGGCCCTTTGTTTTAAACTACAAATTCGGAATTGCATGAAATTTTTCAGTGCAAGAATATTTAGTCTTTACGAACAAAACATGTTTTACTTTTAGAGTTATCTTGTATTAATTTGTTGGTATCAAATTGTGTTTTAAAAGTTACATTCTATTGAAACAACTTGTTCCATTTCTATACACAAGAGGAAGGGGGTTGTAGAGAAATATACTACATTATGCATTCCATGTAATGATCATATGCCAATAAAATGTGTCATACCTTTAAAGGGACTGGTTCTCGTTTTTCGAAAACAACATGTTTTTCATTTCTGATGTTAAGAATTAAAATATAACTCAATTAATGATGACAACCAAAATGTGGACCGTCTGAATGCAAGGATGAAAGCAATATTTTAGCTTTGATTCTGTGTTATGCAGACAAAGACTCGAGTCTTTTTATGTAAACAAGCAAGTGAAACGTTAATTTGGTAATTTAAAGAATCTCCATTTTGTACAATTACAAATTTTAACTTTTAAATGATACATTATAACTAAAGTATACTTGAGATGTGATATATATAATAAACTTAGATCAATATCCATTTACTTCATAAACAATAAAACACCTCAATCTTTGTTTCCAAAACAAATAATAAACTCTGTATAATGAGCTTCTGTCATGATAAATAACCTTAATTTTTAGTGAAACCTTCTAAACATATCATAGCTCTTATCCTTGGACGAATTTGGTTCCACTTGTTTGGCACGCTGTTTTTGGCTATATTTAAATCTAAAACTTCATAGTTATTTCGGATTTCAAACATTTCGGTTGAGCATCACTGAAGAGACATTATTTGTCGAAATGCGCATCTGGTGCATCAAAATTGGTACGGTATAAGTTTTACATTATGACCCATGGGTCGAGGCCTCTGCTGGTGGACTGTTAGTCCCCGAGGGTCTCTACAGCCCAGTAGCTAAGTACTTCGTTACTAACTTGAAAATACGGATATATATTTAATTGCTGTTATAAAATTTAGAAATTCATTTCAAAATTAAGGATTATCTCCCTCATGCATAGCTCTTATCCTTGGACGAATTTGGCTCCACTTGTTTGGCACGCTGTTTTGGGCTATATTTAAATCTAAAACTTCATAGTTATTTCGGATTTCAAACATTTCGGTTGAGCATCACTGAAGAGACATTATTTGTCGAAATGCGCATCTGGTGCATCAAAATTGGTACCGCATAAGTTTTACATCATACTGTAGATTTTGATAATCTAAAGTGAAAAACAAAATTTGGAGGGAAATCGTGAATCAGTCCCTTTAAGCTCTTCATGTAACATTCATGTACATTTAATACAGTACTGTGTAATAAAAGTTCCAAAACCCAGAGAGCATTTTTTCTTTGAAACTTTCAATATGATTAAATGAAAAACGAAATGATAATACCGTC
>NC_079168.1:93665006-93792506 GCF_947568905.1 Ostrea edulis | reverse complement strand
AAACAAAGAAAAAATGAATAAGAAAAACATGATTAATTGTTAGCTTAATATGTAATATTCAATAGATCAAAAGAAACTCACATCGTCAACATGAATAATAATTGAAACCCAAACAAAAGACTCATCATCAAACCATAAGTCTATACGGAGTGTCATTTTTCCTCATAGAAGGATAAGCCCTTGTTCTAACACAAATTGTGTCAAAACTACTATCAACTGCCTGTACTGAAGTGAAACAAAAGTAACAATAAAACAACTGATTGACGTAGTCTATGCAAACAAAAGTATACATGTATTTATTACTTTTTCCCTAGAACATTTATGTCAATAGTGTTTTAGCTTTTGACTTAACATTTTAGAGTACTCTTTCTGTTTTTAGATACTTAGTATTGTGTTCTCCGAAAAAACAACAAAAACAAACCCCAAAAAAACAACCAACTCTAACTATCGATCTTAATAATAATGTTTTATTTACCAACTCTAACTATCGATCTTAATAATAATGTTTTATTTACCAACTCTAACTATCGATCTTAATAATACTGTTTTATTTACCAACTCTAACTATCGATCTTAATAATAATGTTTTATTTACCAACTCTAACTATCGATCTTAATAATAATGTTTTATTTACCAACTCTAACTATCGATCTTAATAATGATGTTTTATTTACCAACTCTAACTATCGATCTTAATAATGATGTTTTATTTACCAACTCTAACTATCGGTCTTAATAATAATGTTTTATTTACCAACTCTAAGTATCGATCTTAATAATAATGTTTTATTTTGATAATTTTATAGATGTAAGATTTTATGTCATACTGTCATTTGATTTCATTAATTGTTTTTTGTTTTTTTTTTAGGGTTTTCCACCTTTCTGTGGAAAGTCCTATTGATATTGTTCTGTTTATTATTTGTCTTCTTTTCTTTCCGCCGCGAGAAGCTTTTACGTCTTACGACTTATCGAAAAACAATGTTGTTCATCCGATTTGACATCTTTAAAGAGGCTCAAATTTTACCCTGCGTAATGGAACTTTGACCTTTAACGAATTTAGAGGACTTTACGCAAAAAACCATTGTTATCGATTCATCTCAAAAACTGTGAATGATAGGAGCATCCCACCTTTTCTAAACCATAGAGGTGACTTAGTCCAATTGATATGGGCATTAAACAAAAGGATTCGATGACCTTTTAAGGAAGTTAGTACCCCTTATGTTTTACGATTTGGGCGTAAGAAATTTACGACTCCTAAAGTATTGGTTGTAGAGAGACGGAACCCACTGGAACGGGTTGGGTGACCTTGATAAATAGGTCAAGAAGAATGACGAGAAAATGACACTTTTTATACTTTCTTTCCTGCTTCAGACAGCATTGAAATATCATATGGGTCAGTATGGAATTCTTGATTGGTCTCGATATTATGAATTACAACTCTGCACTTTGACCACTCTGCGAATGTCGGCGACTTGCGTCGAAAACCCTGTTATCGCTACTTCTATTGAATCAAAAGCCGTGGAGACACGAGACCTTTGCTGATGAATTCACAATAAAACTCTCTTGTATCGAGAAGTTGATCGAAGGAAACCGAAAATCCTTAAGCACAGTTCTCGCCCCCGAAAGTCTCCAACATCATTATTCGAGCCCTTAACTTTTTCATGGATATAGAGAGAGACGCGGGACCACTTACGTGAAGCCCCGTGACCTCTTTGACCTTCGAAATGAGGTCAAAGGTCAAGGTCACATATTCTCTCCCATATGGTTTTCGAGGTTTGACTTTGAAAGTGGGTCAAGGTCAAAGTCACACATCAAGGTGCGAGTCTCCACGAGTAAGGCAAAACCACGCGTCACGCCTGTCATCCCAAAGGAAGAAATCCCCCACCCTTCAAGTGATATGTATGTTATCAGATGTTTGCACCATTTTGACGTGTCTCATGCCCAACAACATGATTCTAGCTAATCTGACATACACATACATATCTGACCTACACAATTTTTTTCAATTTTTTGACTGTCTTGTAAATCAAACATTTCCATTTGCATTCAGGAAAAGACATGCCAGATTCCATCGTTTGTTGTTTTTCTATGATAATGATGACGCAATTTTACACGACAGTTGAATTCATTGACATTCCCTCCTGACTGTAATTGTAAACAAATAAACACTTACTTTCATGGTCAGATTGGATGCAATATTCATATTCTTCGTTCAGATCCTATACTTTCAACCGCCATTTTTTTCACTGTTTAAATCCATATACATGCCTCCTTGAGTGAAATGACTGAAAGACATTGTCTCCATGAATTAGAACACATATGAAGAGCAATTACAAACTATATATATTAAATTCCACAATCAACAACACACACGGTAAAATCCAGTGCAAGTCCTACATCTTCTCAACAGGCTCTGGCAGCAGTGTCATCAATACATGTGTTCTCTGAAAATGACACTTTCGGTTTCTTTTCATCTCCAAATATCATATCTAACATGTCCAAAGTCACCCCAAACACCTGGACAAGTCATATTACACTTTTACCTGATATGTGCCGGCTATCCAACATCCCCACACCTTTTTTTCCAAAATTCACTCAAACACTCAAGGCGGCGAATTTGAATTTCTTTCTTTTCAATTTATTTTTTACTTTTTGGCATTTAGCAATTGAACTACTGAAAACCCGGTAGAAGGTGGAAAGCCCTCTAATTGTTCGCGAACAGAAAAAAAAAACAAAAAAAACTAGTGATCCTAATTGTTCGCGAACAATTAGGATCACTAGTTTTTTTTATTATTGTTGTTGTTGCATTCCTCACCGTTACCCTTGTAAAGCGCCCGAGAGTAATTTGTTTTATATAAGGCGCTATATAAATTTTATTCATTATTACATTATTATTAATTCCGATCGGGCTTGGTACTTTGAAAAGTCGTAATATTTCTGAATTTTGATGATTTCATTTCAATTTCTTTTTAGAATATATTTCTCTGATATATCTATTTTCTTGTTGACATGTTTTTTTTTGAAGATTTTATCCGTAGATTAAAAAAAAATATTAGCAAATAACGTTTTCAATTTTCATAACAAAATTCTTAGTTAAAGTCGTTTAGGCATGTTGTCTTAAATATTCATACATGTATTATATATCAAATCACAGCGAAATTTGGACTCTGGGATATCTTATTTGCAAACAAAGTACCTTTTATATCATACCGGGATAAATTACAAAAATTTCATATAAAATACTTAAGAGCTAGTATCATTCTTTCGATGGTGAAACTATGCTCCATAAGAGGTGTTTTCACGAGCCATTGAATAAAACTTTAATGTCATTAGCTACCTTAAATAACATTTTTTTTAACTGTAGTGAACCCATATATCCATGGCAAGACACTGCATACTATTCAGTCTTTAAAAGAAGGGGCAACGGCAAATCTAACCTGCAATGCAACTGGCTACCCTGAACCAACGATTACCTGGTATCGGACGTCTGCTTCAAAGAAAGAAGGTTATCTCTCTCTCTCTCTCTCTCTCTCTCTCTCTCTCTCTCTCTCTCTCTCTCTCTCTCGTGTTTGAATTTTCATCTAATGATGAATTCAGTTTATCTAGGAAAGCGTAGAATTTCGCATCGATATATTAAAAATCAAATTACTGATAGTACTAATAGGCGGTGGCGTATGCTGGGATAGTTTTGCTAAGGTGACCTTAAAATTTAAAACAGTAACTGCCTGAATGAGCAATCCTTAATGGTAATTCATTTTGTAATAATAATTCAGTAATGGCAAAACAAGATAAACGAGTTCAGAGAAAGTTTATTACATCCAAAGGAAGAAACATGTACATAAAATACAGTTCCCAAAATTGAATTAAGATTATGCCTTGTAAATGAGCAATTTGTTTTCTAATGAGAGAATAAATGGAACATGAAACTCATATCCATGCACTGTTTTCCTCTTGATCTTATAGAAATATATTTCAGAATTTTGAGAACGATCACCTTGTAAAATGGAGAATGGTATATTATACAACATGTCAATAGGTCACATGCTGCCTGACGTATTTCATATCAATTGTTAGGTCGTTCTTTACACACTCATTTTTGACTGCGAATTACTCAGTTTACCCGATTAAGATATAGGGCAGATATGACCGGTCGACAGGGGATGTTTGCTCCTCCTGGGTACCTGGTCCCACATCTGGTATATCCAGGGGTCCGTGTTTGTCCAACTCTTGCTTTGTATATCTTATAGAAGTTATAAAATTGATCGCTGTTCGTTTTCTTCACCTTTTCTTTAAAGTATGTGGCCTATCCATTTTGAAATCGCCATATAATTCTAGTATGCTGTGTCATTTTAAAAAAAAAGAATAAGTATTAAACTGAGAAGAGACATAGATGTTATTTTTCTTATTGCAGGTTAGGATAATGAAATTTTTTTTATTTCATTATATGATTACCTGATAAGTAGGATTTTATTGTGTACCGATATGAATAGATTGGACAAAAGAATATCACATTTATATACTGTTTTTCAATAGATATTTCAAATGAGTTATTCAACATGGGCATAAAATATTCTCATATGAATTTTTAATCCTTAAATTGTTCTCTGTCATGTTATTTCAAAATGAATTATAATAGATCGGTGAAGGTCTCAAAAGATTTCTCAAATATGCCTCGTATGTTTAAAATAGTTATTAATTCTTAATTACTCTCATAAAACATACATGTATAACAAAAAATGATCGTATATTTTAATTGCTGAAGTATCAGTTTTCAATAATAAAATCTTATAAATCATCATTGAAATGCAGTTTTGAGAAGATATCTTGACTCAGTCCTAATGTGTTAGTCGTGTTTGTTCCTGTATACCGATGTTTTCTTTTTGGAATTATCTCAAATATACATGTAATGTCAATTTCTCAACCATCTAGCATTTCAGTCATGTAATCTCATTAAAGATTTATCAAACTCTCAAAAATTATCATATGTTTAAATAATTTCTATCTATTCTAATCTTTAAAATATCTCTCATGTTCATATATTTGTAAAATGTTCAAATATTTCTCAAATTGTTCTAATTTGTTCAATAATTTTCATTGCTAAAGTCTCTTGTTAGAGAGAAACATGAAAACTGCTAAACAATAATCTTAAATATTAAGGTAATGGAATGTTCTCGATATTTCGATTCAAAGTATACTGTATTATAATCGTGCGTGTTCCTGATTTCCTGCATTTTTATCTTATTTTCTCAGTGGTACCACCTGGGGCCTCCCAAAGGTGGGCCACTTGACAGACCTCTCTAATGATTGGGTATTACAATAAAATACAATAAAATCCGTGGCCAAGTGGTTAGAGCTTCGTGCTCAAAATCACACGGCCTCTCACCTCTGTCGGCGCGGGTTCGAATCCCTCTCGCGCGGGCAAGTGAGAAAGTTTCCCAGTTTACTTCCGGAAGGTCGGTGGTCTCTTCCCAGGTACATTGTATCTGAGTTCTCTCTTCCACCAATAAAAACGGCGCCACCATATACCTGAAAAATTGTTGAGTGTGGCGGAAAACATCAATCAATCAATATAACAAAACTGATAAACGATTAGAGAACAGTGAAATGAAACATATAAAAACCTAAAAAGGGGTCACATAGGCCTTTAAGGGGAATTAAGCTCACTTGAAAGTTCATCATTTTACATCATGTAGGGTCATAATGGAAGTTAGTAACAACTTTATCTTTGAAGAGTCCGCTAAAAGATTATGCAGGCAAAAAAGGGGGCACCATTTTCCACCCTCAGTTTGGGGTTGTAAGTGTACCACCTGGGGCCTCCCAAGGGTTGGGCCGCTTTTCAGACCTCTCTATTAGTTAACTTTAAGGTGATATACACACGGGACCGATTATAAACCCTATCACCCTTGCATTCTCTCCAACCTGCACAAGGGTGACATGTTGCTTCATAGGCCACTTGGGGTCAAGCTTCTGTTAGACCATGGTGGACCGAACACGGCCCCCGGTACCTGTGTCCACCACTGCTTGGATCACATCGTTATTTCCTTCATGGGCTTGGTTTAATGGGAATGCTGATAGTACTGCATCATGTCCACATTTTGCTCCACTTAGGTCTAACATCCAGTGCGTACAAACCCCGACTAAAAACACAGCCTAACAATGATATGTGCAGGCACATATGTGAAAGCATGTATCGCTAAGCTGAGGACCCTGTCCGCCCACTAGTGCAGCAATTCTTTCACATTCTGTAAAACTAGCTGGAAATCCATCTGATGTATACACTGACGATCCGAAGCGCTTCTCGAAACGTCTCAAGATCTAAGCCAGTGATAGGCTATAGTCCATCTCCAAGATGTAATATAGTCGTTCAAAGTGGCATCTAAGGAGAAGTAGAATTGGTTGTGATGTTCCATCTCTGTTCATTGTTGAATGCAAGCGAGCCGAACAATCTTGTGCAAGAAGGATTTCCAAGTAGAAATCCCATCATACCGCAGATCCGTGTATCTAGGTGCGTATCTACCCGTGCCAATCGCGTGTTCCCCTGTACAGGAGTACTGGGGGACCGGGAAGGGGTGTGGGGCACTGGGGCTAGCCCCTAGTCGGAACGTTCAGAGAATGGCATATGTGATTCTGGTTCACCTAACTGGGGCTAAACGTTGGCTACTCTACCCCCTCTCACCCTACAGTGTTGCCAGGCTGTGTCTCAAAATGAACAGAAGTCCCCCTTCTGCTGATAGGGAACGGACATGGCAATGATGTGGTGCATATGTGAGCTCGCATAGCCACCAACCATGGGGATACCTAGGATTAGGCGCACAGGCTCAAACATAGAGTCAAGGAAATGGAATGAGTAGGCTTTGTGAAGTTGTACTGCATGGTAGAGGGCCAGAGGACTCTGAGGAAATTGGGACAATGAAGGAACTACGGGACCTGGTGAGTTCCGGGGATAACCTCAGGCTCCAACAATAGGGCAACTAGGGGATACGGTCTTGGTGTAGGGATATGCTGGCGCTGACTAGAACCCCTGATACATATCCTGATTGAACTGACCTGGGGTCTGGTCATCAACTTATCGTTGTGGGGGGGGGGGGGGCACTGGAATGAATGTAAGCAGTGACGCGAGTATTATATTCTGGGAGATTCCCAGAACTGGATATATAACCTTCGACTGTATATTCATAGTAGGCATCACTGGGACATCGGACATAATTGACCCCCTGTCCCATGGGAGACGAGTAGTTGTCAGCCAACCTATCTAAGTCCCTAAACCTTCGGGTATCATGGCTAGAACTTTTCTTGGGTGAAGCGAAACTAATAAAGTTCTCAGTGGAGTCGCACCTATACTATGGATCCCCATCTAAAATCTGAACTGTCAATCTCTTGAGAACTGAACTAGGGACCAGTAAACCTCACCTCTACCATTGACACCCCTGAACCTTCCAATTCCTACCTCAAACAAGAAGGCAAGGGCGGAATTAAATAATCACCACCCATGGATGTTCCCTGATAAAACAACTCTAACTTAGGGCCTTTCTACCGCCGTGGGCACTCCCACTCTGCGGGTTCTCTAAACTAAAGCCTACATTGCCTGCCAACCCACTCATGTGTAAATTCGGGGATGCCTTGTTACGCCACGCGATCGCTGGAGTATCCGGGGAGGAAGCCCAACACAGAGAACACCCAAACCATAGACAAATCTATCACATTTGTACACAAAAAATATACAAAGCTTCTAAGTTGGGATTAAAAAAATGTCTAAATAATGTATTCTAGCTATCTAAAAAATGATTAGTAAACCTCAATGTAATTCAGATTGAAAAACATTAACTAAATTGAAAAACCCCGACAAAATAGTGGTAGACCAGCGCACCTCAGGGAAACAACAATTTTGCAAACACGCATAGATATATGTCCATGACTGGGAGTTGGGCGTCGATAAAGTACACAGTTAATGATTAAAGAAGTCTAAAAATGGACCGAGACGCGGAATGCACCTGGTGCGACCCCAACAACCCTAAACTGAGGACGGAAAATGTTAGCTCTAGTGGTCCCTTTTCTTGCCTGCATACACTTTTAGCAGACTCTTCAAAGATTAAGTTGTTATTAAACCCCATTATGACCCTACCTTATGTAAAATCATGAACTTTTAGGTGAGCTTAATTGCTCTTGAAGGCGTATATGACTCATTTTTAGGGTTCTGTATGTTTGATTTCATTATTCTCTAATTCTTTCTCAGTTTTCACTGTTCTCTAGTCGTTTATCAGTTTTGTTTTATTGTAACACCCTTTAATCAATTATTAGAGAGGTCTGAAAAGTGGTTCCACCTTTCAGAGGCCCCAGGTGGTACCCATACAGCCCCAAACTTAGGATGAAAAATTATAGCTCTAGGGAACCCATTCTTACCTCCATAATCTTTTAGCGGACTCTTCAAAGATTAAGTTGTTATTAACCTCCATTATGACCCAACATGAAAATAAATGAACTTTCAGGTAAGCTCAATTGTCCTTAAAGGCTTTCATGACCCCTTTAGCAGTTTTTATGTGTTTGACATAATTTTTCACTAGTCGTTTATCAGTTTTGGTTTATTCCAACAACCTTTAGTCAATTATCACAAAGGCCTGAAAAGTTATCATTGGGAGTCCCCAAGTGGTACCCCTACATCCCCAAACTGAGGCTGGAAAATGATAGCTCTAGGGATCTCCTTCCTTGCCTACATACTCTTTTAGCAGACTTCAAAAATGAAGTTGTTATTAGCCTTCATTATGACCCTACATAATGTAAAATTAGGAACTTTCAGATGAGCTCATTTGTACTTTATGGCCTATATGACCTTTTTAAGGGTTCTACATTTTTGACTGTTGTTTTCTACCCATCTATTAGCTTTCTTGTCTTTCATCACCCAATATTCAATCATTAGGGGAGGGGTGTCTGAAAAGGGGCCCTACCCTTGGAAGGCCACCTATAGCCTCAAACTGAGGCTGGAAAAGGATAGCCCTAGGGGTAGCCCTAGGGGTCTCCTTCCTTTCCTGCATACTCTTTCTTTGGACTCTTCAAACATTAAGTTGTTATTAGCCATCATCAAGACCCTACATGAAAGGTGAATATAACGAACAGTGATCAATCTCATGTAACTCTTACAAGCAATACAAAATAGATAGTTGGGCAAACACGGACCCCTGGACACACCAGAGGTGGGATCAGATGCCTAGGAGGAGTAAGCATCACCTGTTGTAAAATTGTTGTAAAACAAGAGATGTTTGTAAAACACATATGCCCCCCATGGTGCAAATTGAAAAGGGTTATACACACACATCATTTAATTGATAGTAGTATCATCAATTCAAAATATTGAGCAGAGCAGACAATATCTTCCTATCTCAAGAGTGAATTAACCATGTGACCAAAAAATCAATAGGGGTAATCTACTCCTTATGTTGTACCAATGTACCAAGTTTGGTGTCAATCAAGCAAATAGTTCTTAAAATATAGGAGACAATATATTACTACATCCAGTTCAACTATTGACTTTTGACCTCAAAATCAATATGGGTCATCTTCTCCTAAAGATGTACTAGTGTACTAAGTTTGATGTCTGTCAAGCAAAAGGGTTATCAAGATATTGAGTGGACAGTATATTATACGTCCAGTTTGACCCTTGACCTTTGACATGTGACCTCAAAATCAATAGGAGTCATCTTCTCCTGAATATACACCAGTGTACTAAATTTGATGTCTCTCAAGCAACGGGTTCTCAAGATATTGAGTGGACAGTACAGTGTATATTCCAATGTCCAGGTTAACCCTTGACCTTTAAACATATCACCTCAAAATCAATAGGGATCATCTTCTCCTGAGGATGTACCAGTGTACCAAGTTTGATGTCTGTCAAGCAAAGGGTTCTCAAGACATTGAGAAGACAGTATATTCCCATGTCCAGTGTGACCCTTGACCTTTGACCATGTGACCTCAAAATCAATAGGGGTCATATTCTCCTGAATACGTATCAGTGTACCAAGTTTGATGTCTGTCAAGAAAAAGGTTCTCAATATACTGAGCAGACAGTATATTCCCATGTCTATTTTGACCCTTGACCTTTGACCATGTGACCTCAAAATCGATAAGAGTCATCTTCTCCTGAAGATATACCAGTGTACTAAGTTTGATGTCTGTCAAGCAAAGGGTTCTCAAGATATTGAGCGGACATTATATTACTATGACCATTTTGACCCATGACCTTTGACCATGTGACCTCAAAATCAATAGGGGCATCTTCTCCTGAAGATGTACCAGTGTACCAAGTTTGATGTCTGTCAAGCAAAGGGTTCATAAGATATTGAGCAGACAGTATATTCCAATGTCCAGTTTGACCCTTGACCATGTGACCTCAAAATCAATTGGGGTTATCTACTCCTTAGGATGTACCAGTGTGCCAAGTTTGATGTCTTTGAAGCAAAGGGTTCTTAAGATATTGAGCGGACATTATATTCCTATGTCAAGAGTAGATTGACCCTTGACCTTTGATCTTTTGACCTGAAAAACAATAGGGGTCTTCTTCTACTTATAACCAACGCACATATGAAATATCATTATCATCAAGTGAATGGTTCTCAAGATATTGAGCGGACAACATGTGGTCTACCGATCGACCGACCGACAAGTGCAAACCAATATGCCCCTCTTCTTTGAAGGGGTGGGCATAATTAGGAACTTTCAGGTGAGCTTAATAGCCCTTAAAGGCCTATATGACTCCTTATAAAGTTTTTATACGTTTGACTTCATTGTTCTCTGGTGCTTTATCAGTTTTGTTTTATTCCAACACCCAAAAGTCATTTTTAGAGAGGTCTGAAAAGTGACCCCACTCTTTGGTCGCCCCAGGTTGTACCCCTACAGCCCATAACTGATCGATGCCTATGGCCTTTGAGCAGGGAGGAGGTATTTATCGTGCCGCACCTGCTGTGAACACGGTGCTTCGGTTTTTGTGGTCTCATCCTAAGGACCACCCCATTTAGTCGCCTCTTACAACAGGCAAGGGGTGCTGAGGACATATTCTAACCCGGATCCCCATGGGATTGGCAATACATGTATTGATATAAATAAATTTATTGATTATTTGATTGAATAATTCCAAGGTTTATGATTGGTTGAGACGCAACAAACTAGAAGAAATAGATCGTTATATTCACCTCCATGTGCCATCTAAGTATATGTAACAATTCGTTTTTCCAAAATGAATTTGGAATTTCTAAATTGATAGGTCTTGTATTCTAGATGTAAAGAAAGATGGTCGACGAATGCCTCGTTGCTTAAATCGCCCAGTCAAATTCAGCCTCCATAAATATTGTACTTCTCAGGTAGCTAAGAAATCGTCTTAACAATGAATCTATATTATGAAACCGATAATAAGATTTTTTGTAAATATGTGATAAAGTATGTTGCATTATTATTTCAGCAATAAGTCGTCAAGGGTCCTACTTAATGATACACAACATTTCTCGCTACTGTAGTGGAACGTACGAATGCGAAGTATTCAATGGAATAGGACCAGCAGTTTCCAAATCATTCTCTATCAACGTACACTGTATGTATACACATATTATTCCATCTTGATACATTAGGTTTACTTGCTTAAAGTAATTTCACCCTCATGTGACGTCATAAGATCTTGCAAAATCAATCATTCATTTAGATTTATGCATGGTATTACCATAAATTGATGGTGCCTTTTCCAACGGTTATTGTTTTAAAAAAATCTTGTAAAATAGAAAATATTTCAAAAGTCTAAGTTATATATAAGTATTCAATATGTTTCAAAATATTGAATTCAAAGGCAATAACTCTATTTTCATTTACTCCTTCAGTAAGTTCATAACCTGATAGATTTTCTTTATTTAGAATAGTTTAGTAAAGAAACGGTTTCATGAAATTATTATGAATACTATTTCATCGTTTTAACCAGTTTTTGGAAAAATTTTGATACTGAGGAAAAATTGTAATTTTTTAGGTTAATATGTAAAACTTATACGATACCAATTTTGATGCACCAGATACGCATTTCGACAAATAATGTCTCTTCAGTGATGCTCAACCGAAATGTTTGAAATCCGAAATAACAATGAAGTTTTAGAGCTATTTTAGGGGAAAACAGTGTGCCAAAAAAAATGGAGTCAAATTTGTTTAAGGATAAGAGCTATGCATGAGGGAGATAATCCTTAATTTTGAAATTAATTTCTAAATTTTGTAACAGCAATTAAATATACATCCGTATTTTCAAGCTAGTAACGAAGTACTTAGCTACTGATTAACTATATATGATCTGGTATATGTATGTCTCGCATCTTAAAAACTGTGATGAGCTGTATATTTTATTTGATAATTCATAAGTTTTAACTCTAATGAATAGACATAATTACACATTTTAAACTTTTATCAGATAATAATGCAAGTATGGAGTTACCTTAATACCATTTGAAATTGAAATAATCAAAAATTTCGGCAACACCACTATAGTGTCCGATTCAATTTCTTCTTACTATACAACAGGAGAAATAATGAAAGGATAACAGTCACACAAAGTTTTAAAAGAAAGAATGATATTTTTTATTCCATAAATGAGATCATGTGCAGTACAGGCCACGAGTATCCCCCACATCGCACGGTGAGGAACACACGGTGTAAAATGGTCTGTGTTACACCGTACACACATCATGTCAAGATCTATGTATATTTCGATTACACCAGTCCAACGTCTGTAGAAAGTTAGTTCCTAATGTCCTTAGTAGGCGTCCTTGCTACACCACGTCTAACTAGATCGGATTATGTTTCATTTTTAAAGTGAAGGTTTATAATCTTAAGATGTTGTGCTAAATGATGAGAATGGAACTCTTAATTGCAAAACATTATAAAGGGATTTTAATCAAGAAACCGGAAGTTGCCGTTTGACTTTCGATAAATCTAATATTTTCTTAAATTGCAAAAGAGTCCCAACTGCACCACGGCAGTTTTATTTTAAAGATATAAATTTGAAATTTGACCTTTTATTGTTCACGGCCGATATTATAAACTCCGCTCTGCACATCTACCAGTCGAGATGCATTATCCATAGAAATTTGGAGTGTAAATTTGCTACCGTTTCTTAGAAAACTTGCGGACAAATCTCTTGGGAAATAACCCAAAAAATCGGTCATATTTGCCGACCAGAAGTGAATTTTCAAACTAAAAACTGTAGACACGTTTATTGTCTATTATCCCTGAACGTTTTATGAATAGCCATCCAACCATCTCTGAGAAATCCTGCCGACAAAAAATAGGGGGAAATTATAATAATACCTAAAAATTCATTACTAGCAATGAGTAGGTCTTCCGTTACACTACTTCCAGTACACAGTTTCTTGTTCGTATGAGAGCCTTTGAAATATATGTCACAGATGGACGAGCTGGCTGCAACCATGTCAAGCTAACGCATTAAAAAAGTCACAATGTAGATATAAAGAGTTTATTATGTACAATATCTCATAATGAACATTGTCCAAATTCCACAAGTGTCCATGATCTTGGCTCATTAGCTTATACCTTTGTGAGGTCCCTTGACTGGTGTACCCACTCCTGGAGCTGACCTTTGTGGGGTCCCTTGACTGGTGTACCCACTCCTGGTGCTGGGCTGTCCTTGTACTACATGATTACTCTCCACATCCTGCATGTATACACTGGCTGCAACCATGTCAACCTGACAGCAGACTGACTCATTAAAAAGTCACAATGTAGATAGCAAAGAGTTTATTATATACAATATTTAATAATTAACATGATACTAAAAGCCACAAGTGTCCATTGTCTTGGTTCTTTGGTTTAGCCCTCTGCGGGGTCCCTTGACCGGTGTACCCGCTCCTGGTGCTTGGTTGTGCTTGTGCTACACGATTACTCTCCACATCCTGCATACATACACTGGCTACATCAGGATAACTGTAGACCACAGGGAGACCTGTTTTGATACACATACATAAAATGTAATATATTACTTGTACGCACTGAGTGGCGTTACATTACACATAAATACACACAATATTATCTGATTTGCAGATAATGTCCTGTACATGCCTTCTGTTTAAGACAATACATTTATACTTTTGTCTATTGGAAAGACTCCACAAATACATGAAAGTTTTACATTGCATTGCTATGTATTTACAAACATTGGACAAAATCTACTTTATGACTATAATATTGCACCATAATCTGAACACTTGGTTCAATTAGTACCATTTTGATACGAATGAAAATCACATGTCTTGTATGAAATTAAGTGGTCATTAGAATGAGTTAACATACCGCTTAAAGATACTGATGCTTTGTTCTTGACTTGATTAGTTCGGTTTAGTCATGACGCTCAATGGGAACAAACTTTTCTATTGCCACATATTACACCCGATAATTATAATATGTAGATGTTTGTGTGTTATAACCTTTTGTAATTTAGTTGTAGTTTTAGTTTCCTTACTTTTCTAAGTAAATATTCTATCGTCCTGAAGAAAGGACAGGTCGTCCCGAAAATTTGAGAATCTCTCTGGGTACGAGTTAGCTTTACTATTTGTCAACGTAATTGGGTTAACTCGTTCCACTTGAGATTAATTAAGTTTATTGTTTTACTTTTCGGACATTTTGGATCAGCTCTTTGGACGAATAAGGCATGTCCTAATTCGCTCCACTTTTAACATTGATTGGCAAGCCTAAAGACCAAAAACATGTAGTCTGCGTTGTAAATACGTTTGTAGATTAGTGTAGTTGTAGTGCTAGATGAATTTATATGTAGTTTTTGTTATTATGCTCTGTTGATATTGACCACATTATGTAATTGTTTTCGTTTGTCCTGAAGAAGGGACGGGTCGTCCCGAAAATTTGACAATCTCGTTGTTCGTGTCGTTGGTCATTTTAGTGCTTTGTATATATATATATATATATATATATATATATATATATATATATATATATATATATGAAGAATTTGGTAAAGTACGACTTGGTATTCGTGCAGCTGGATTATCAAGTTATCTAATCTCAATACCCTGCACTTCCTTTACCGGCGTCATCAACACAGAGATCAGCAGCCATAAAGGTTACGGAGACAAAACAATCAAAAATCACTACAATCATTCCGCCATTTTGCAACGAATTACGATAATTTCCTAAAAGCAAGCAGATGAGCAAAGGGTTTCACCTTCCAGAAGCCCGGATCGATGTAAAATACGATTCTCGCCCCTTCAGCAGAACCTGTGTACGACGTCATTGACAACATGGTCGAACAATCATCCAGGGACAATTCAACAAGCGGTGAGTCTGTAGATGATGTCCCCAAATTGGACTTGGATATTTTTTAATCAATCCAGTCTGCTCTTAAAAAATTTTCATTACCAACCTCCCCCAATTCCAGTTATAACATAAATTTTGATTCTTTTTATCAATTACTAAAAGAAATAATACTATTTCATTTTATGATATGAATTTGGATCTGAACACATGGAAGGGACTTGATGAAATATTTTGTTTATATATAGAGTCACACCTTTTGAAAAACGAAAAAATACATATAGTTAAAATGTGGTGCATTGCTTTCATGAATATGATTCTTTCGGATTTCTATAAAAATACCTACCAAAATGTGCAACACTCTGGAGGTGTTAATCATTTGTGCATATACTAGTCTTTTTACAGCCGGCTTGGTCAGTTATAATGAAATTATGGTCTCTTTGGCTAGGTTCAACACCTTTACTTGGTCTTCGTCCATGTTCATGATTAACGATATTCTCTTACCTTTTTCGTGAAGTTAATTGTTGATGGTATTTGTATGAAAGAACTCGTCTCGGGATAAACATTGACTCCGACAATATATTTTCATCCATTTAATTCGCAGAAAGAATTCAATTTGTATTTTTTAAAGATGTGATAAATTAATGATAGTAAAACTAAACTTTCAGTAAATGATGCATAAAGCTATAAACGTTATTCTTATCATTCTATAAGAAATTATTTTTTATCTTAACTCCCTCTTTTATATTGAGCAATATTGAGGAATTTAAACTTTTGGAAAAATAGTGGTTTCAATTTGTGTATAAATAATGAATGAAAAATATGTGAATCGACAGAGAAGTGCATATAGAATTTGAGTGTGGTTGATTCTACACAATACGTAACTGAATCAGATATTATGGAGTTATTTCACCATCATGAATTTAATAATAATATCATTTAATCTAATTATTTAGCAAAGGAAAAGTACATTGACATTTTATTTACTACATGTAACAATTTTCTAATTTCTATTGTTACACTCGAGGTACACGTGCTCTATCTGTTAAAATCAGCTGACGCCTTGCTGCTTAAGAACTTGGCCGCAGACCACGGGAAAATGTGTATTAAATATTTGCATTAAAAAAAAAAACGAAATTCTATGGCGTGTCGATTGATTTTTTTAAAACAAAACTTAAGACAATTTTTTTTTAAATTAACAAAATATTTTTATAAGTATTTGATTTAAATTACAACTGAAAGTTTGGAAAAGTTTGAACTGCATGACTGGTTGCTTCAATTCTAAAGTTATTAAAATGAATTTATTGTGGTGCTCAGAAGTTTAATCATTTTGAGTCCCACAAACATTGAATGTGGTAATGCACGATGTTTTCGGTTCGCTTCAATTTTATGCTAACACAAATCAGTTCACAAGTGCTAGTATCATCGCCGATCGATTGATTTCCCGATTGTGGACACGGGTGTACAGGTATACGTGTCTTTAGATTTGAAAGGTCCACACAACTGCTATAGAATACGCAGAACTCGCAAATTCAAAGACGCCGATATTTATCTAGGCCCACGCTAAAGCATGGACCACCACGGGACCCCGTGTGTGTGTGTGTGTGTGTTTTTTTGGTTTTTTTTTACCTGTACTGTATTTTGATCGGTGATATTCTGTCTGCACGTAGAAATTTTTGAAGTTTTAGATATCGCTGTTGACATTAGCTTGTATCTCTAGTGATATTTTGGTCGTTTTCCAATTTACAGACCGACGGTAGAAAAGTAAATTTTACAGAAATTATGCATTTAAACGTGTAATACGTAAACGGATTACGAACTGTTTGCTGCTAGCACTGAACATTACATCTGTTTGTAAAGAAGTGCCCAGGTCCACACCACTTTAAGCCGAGTGACTGCATAGAGGAGTTGATAAAAGCAACTCCCAATCAAAGTACTGAAAGTACTGAAAAGCGCTAAGCTGACTTCATGAATTCTGTATGTAATGTTAATGAGCAGGAACAACATTGAAAAAAGGTTTATGCATTATTCTTTATTTTCGCATAACTAAGTAGTACATTTTCTGTAAGAAAATAACAAATAAGGATTGGAAGCAATGTCCTGAAACTTTTTAACACGTTGAAATATAAATTTTATATGATGTTAAAACAATGGTCACTATGCTAATTTTGATCCCACACTAAACTAAAACCCTGTCCTTGGATCATGAAATTTACAATTTAAAGGATACCTGTTCTTATTAAATATCTATAATCAGAATTTAGTATCAATAGCATTACCACCGCTGCGGTGGTCCAGAGGTAAAGTCTTCGCTCTGTATGCGGGCGGTCGGGGTTCGAATCCCGGCCGCGACAGACCTAGTTCGTTAAACAGGTAGTGACAGTTCCATCACCAAACTCTCGGCATCAGGTGTGAATGTCACGGGTCCTCGGAGATGGCCTTTAAAACGGATGCCCCGTGTCACAGTAGGTGTGGCACGCTAAAGAACCCTCACTGCTCAATGGCCGTAAGCGCCGAGCATAGACCTAAATTTGAAGCCCTTCACCGGTCTTGGTGACGTCTCCATATGAATTAAAAATTATTGAGAAGAACGTTAAACAAGATACAATCAATCAATAGCATTTAAGGCTATGTTATTCAAATATTTGACAAATGAACACTTTATACCCTGTTTAGCTCCCACCCATATTTCCAAGGCAAGGGTTTCTGATCCGCTCTGCTCCAGTCCCTGGATCATTAAATGCTCTACATAACTATGCATTTTTTTCTCTTACAGATGTGATGTTATAGAGAAGAACATTTTTGGTAGAAAATGTGAAAACAGTTGTAATGGTAGTTTTTGGTATAAAGTGTTCAATTGTTATTACGCAACTAACTTACTGTTGTATTCCAGTTAAATAGTGTATGAAATATGTTTAGAATACAACTGAAATGAAACAAATCAATAGTTTGATACATATATGTAAGTCACTTCTAATAGAAACAAACAAACAAACTGGACAAAAAAGAAAAACACACATAACCACATACACTAACAAATGCCACATGTCAAAACACACCAATAATGCAGGATTATGAAACGCTTTACATCTATTTCATTACCTTACCAGAAATCATTTAAATACACCCATAAACATGCATCTGTATGACTTGTACTACAGAATCCAGTGCATAATTATCTGTAAATAGCAATCAAACCATGAAAGTGGAATTATTTTTTGTAATCAATAATGAAGTTATTTTTAATTCAAAATCAGGTTGGAGAGAATCTGAATCCAAATAAGTCCGATAAATACATGTATAACTGAAAACAAAATTTAGGAAGTTATTTAGAAAAGATGTTCATCATACATGTGCAATATTACTTTGAAACTGAATACTGCGTCATCAACAAGAGTGGAGATAATCGGTTAAAAAGCTCTACAGAGCTTGTGTTTGACATGTTGAATGTATATAGTGCCGACTTTAAATAAAATTTACTTTACTTTAGCTCATTTTTAACATTAAAGTTAGTGCAAGAGGATATACTAATTCAAATATGATGATGAGTTAGACTAACATATAAACATGGATTTACATTTAGCAATTGTAGTGATTGTTTGTTATACGTAAATCTAAAACAAAAACAACCCCAAAACCCAAGAGTTTGTACACAGGTACATCAAACGCTGTACTCATCAACTTCTGTGTATTACACTTCATGTGTAAAAGCTCATATTCATATTGCAAAGGAGACTCATCCGTTTGTCTGAATGAGACATAATACACATTGCTATTGTTTTAATTTTATAAAACAGTTCTTTATATGAAAATGCTAATAACCTTAGCAAAAAAACCATAAGATTCGAAGCTTGTGTAGGAGTTCTAATATGAAAAAAAAAAAGTAACAGAAGTGACTCGCAATAAATATGCAAGATTTACAACATGTAAATGTAGCTAAATGAGAATCCCAAACTAGGCACTGAAAAGTTACAAAAGTAATTTTCAAACGGTAATGTTCAAACCGATGTTAGAAATAATGAAGAGGCATCTCACCAAAAAACTAAATGCATCTTTTTTATATGAAAAGATCGTTCAGAGAAAACAAAATGTGGGGACAGGGAACAACGACAGTACATCCATGCCCCTCCCCCTTCTTCATCATCTGTACGTTCGGAAATACATGTAGCATATGCATGTCATTGTCAAGTGTTTGTTTGAAGTACAAAGAAATTGAAAACACGATTACTTTTCGTTGTATGTAGCGTGCTGTGGACCGCAAACCATTTCACATTCATGCTTGACACAATGGCAATGTTTATCTAACACTTGTTCTAAACATACATATTTCAGTATACAGCCCTCGTAAAATTCCACGCGATGTTTGAATACTTGAAAACCGGGGTGTTGTCTTCCATAAAATAATATAATATAATATAATGTTGTACCTTTTATCTTTTCCTTGCCCCAAGACTATTATTTTTAGTCTCATTTTTGAAACTAAATCACGAAATCAAATTTGATTGTGTTGACGATGATTCTGAAGAATATCTTGGTCGTTTAGAAATAATAAAGTAAGCTTAAGTTACGCCGTTGCATCCTCTAAATTTCTGCATGACCGACTTACATATATGATCGGGGAAGGTGTAAGCAGTTACGCAATATCATCCTTCTGAGACACCGATCTCTGTCCTTCACTGTCAAAGCATAATCGTGCACAAATTCTTTCTCGTTCACAATGGACGCGGATCAGTTAATTTTTTTACTGTGTTGCACACATTTTTGCTGCGTCGGACAAAAATTTTACTGAGTCGGAACAGCTGCCAAAACACACGTGGAAAACCCTCCTGACTCGTGTATAGCTTAATGACGTGGCTTATCATAAATTGCACCATTCAAATTGATTTTCCTGGCCTCTAAGCGCCATGCGAAGGTAACAATGCAAAGGCACCCTAGCTAAAACGGTTTCATATACATATTCTTATTCAATTTTAGATTTTGAATCACTTTATTACAGACGCAGATTTAAATGGGAATTTTAACTGAAGAATGACCTGCATCTGTGTCTCACTTTCCCCAAGAATGAGGACAAAAATATCACCCTTTTTATACATATTTTATTCACTGTTCAACGAACTGTATTTCCGGGGGGGGGGGGGGGGTGGATGCAACTGCAGATATGAATGTTATCCCCGTGCTAGATCAGTTGCAAAATTACGACTACTTGAAACACGACTTGTTGACTACAGCGATGCATAAATTCGCCTATAGGTGGCGATAAACCGGAAACATGATGACGAAAGCAAAATCCAACTGGCGACAATAAGCGCTTAAGCTACGCTTATCGCTTAAAAATGACGCAAATTTCAAGGGGTTTGGGGAAAAAATGTAAGTTCTCTAAATAGAATTAATTCAATAAATCTGTAGCCAAGTGACAAGACTTTTGTCCGTTTCCTTATTTTATTATATGCCAAAAGGCAGCAGTGATCTAAAAAGAACAAAGTACAAATAAGTAAACACATTCATCAATTATGTACAAAGGTATATCGAATGATGTTTGGTGATGTCAAAAAGTAACCTAGTACATACAGTTTAATTAAGTAATATGTGCACACAACCTTTGATCACACCACTCAACACTAGAGTCATATGCAAGTATATATAGTGAGAGTAACACTAAATATAACACATGTTACCATTATGTACTCATGATAAAGTGTGAACACTAATAGAGGGCGAAGCCCTCTCACGGCCCAAAGGGCCGTGAGAGTGGATCTCTCCCTATAGGTAACACGTATATACATGTTTAAAAGGAAAATATAGAAAAATAATGAAAAACTATACCATACCTATGGAACTTGAAAATTTTGGTACTAATGGCGTCGATTCGAATATTATCGCGTGGACATGTATATCTCCATTTTGAATCTCGTCTACCCTAGTTCACGTCGTTCTGAGATGTTACATAAAATTCGTAAAAGCATGTAAATCTTATTTTCTTAATCATATATAATCACTCCATGATTAACGCTATGTTTGTTGTTGTGGTTCAAACGCTATGTTTGTAAATTTCCTAAATAACGACGCTGAATATGACGTCACAATGTAATGTTTACATCAATTGCGTTATATTTCCCGCGTTCAATATATAGGCGGATCAAATATCCAAAATTAGGATGCTTTGATACAGCTCCGTCCTCGTGCTAACTTCGGGTTGTTTTTTGTTCTGTTTTGGATATAGATAGTAATGCCAAAATTTGTTTGCTTCGCCCTCAAACACGGTCACGCCGTAAAACATATTACACATAGTCACTACCAACAAGCAGACCCCTACATATATACAGTCAAGAAAAGTAATAGACTTATCCATCAATATTATCACCATCAAACTGATATATCATATCAGGGTCACAAGTCAAAGTTTACAAGACAAGCTACTTCCTTATTATATTAAGAACAACGATTACATACAAAATATAAAGAAGATCATAAGATCATACATATAAATATTTACACATTGTGAAGTCTTATTCATGCAGTTAATGCATTCAATTACCTTTTATGGTGTTCAAATGAAAACAACTCATCGGTAAACAAACAGGAAACTGATATTGCCCACTAAAATCAGAACCTCGACCTAGTTCCGAACTGAGGAAACAATAGTTCCGGAAAACATATAAATTCCACGTTGTTGTTTTCATTACATTGCAATTCAAAATAAAGTTGTGACAATCATATCATTATGCATAACTATAGTTGAAAGGTAAATCATATAATTGTCTTCTTCAATGTCCTATCAATTCTATCCACCTAAATAACCTATTAGAACAGCACACATGCTGCATATGGCGGGAAATTAGTTCACCGAATACACAACTCGGAAAGAAATCATGGAATTCAGTTAAATGCACAATTATCATAATTTACATTGTTGTAGACTAAGTAACAAGTAGCAAATGTACATAATATACACATCTGTATTACAGCAAAGTAATAGTATAAAGAAAAAGGCAGAGTAGTGGTGTGCTCTATGCTGCAGTGTGAGGTAAAATGACGTTAGTCCTCGTCTGCACTCTTAACTACATCCGAAAAATAAGAGAATCACGTTCTGACAAAATTGAAAATTGATATAACAAGAGGTCCATGGACCACATCGCTCACCCGAGTCACCTTGGTCCATATCTGATACTTTTACATATATATTTGCATGTAAAACCTTAGTCCCTATTGTGGCCCTAACCTACCCCTGGAGGCCATGATTTTTTACAAACTTGAATATACACCATGTCAGCTTTCATGTAAATGTAAACTTCTTTGGCCCAATGGTTCTTGAGAAGATTTTTAAAGATTTTCCCTATATATTTCTGTTTAAAACTTTGATCTCCTATTGTGACCCCAACCTACCCCTGGGGGCTATGATTTGAACAAAATTGAATCTGTACTATGTCAGGAAGCTTTCATGTAAACCTCAGCTCTTCTGACGCATTGGTTCTTGAGAAGAAGTTTAAAGATTGTCCCTATATATTTGTATGTAAAACTTTGATCCCCTATTGTGGCCCCATCCTACCCCCCGGGGCCATGATTTGAACAAACTTGAATCTGCACTATGTCAGGAAGTTTTTATGTAAATATCAGCTCCTCTGGTGCAGTGGTTATTCAAAAAAAGATTTTTAAATGATCCCACCCTAATTTTACATTTTAGTGATTATCTCCCCTTTGAAGGGGGCATGGCCCTTCATTTGAAGGAACCTGAAAGCCCTTCACCCAATGATGCTTTTGGCCAAGTTTGGTTGAAATTGGCCCAGTGATTCTGGAGAAGAAGGTGGAAATGAGAAAAGTTTACAACGACAGACAATGGACAAATTTTGATCAAGAAAGCTCACTTGAGCCTTTAGCTCAGATGAGCTAAAGAAAAATAATCAATTTGCACTTGTCCACAAATCAAAAGATTTTGTAATTTATTTCTTCGAAAGTAGAAAAAATTATTGTTTTTACATTTTTCTAAAACAAGAGGCCACCATTTATCTTAAATTTGAAAATTTTAGCGGGGGGGGGGGGGGGGGCACTGCCGCAAGCGCCGAAGATAGGCATCAAACCTATAACCTTCGGCATTTATTTAAAGTAAGAATCACTAGTATTTCGGATATGGTCTTTAAAAATGTAGGTCCCTTGTCACGACAGGAGCTGGTACGCCAAAAAAGCCACACTGCTACCGACTTGAGTCCTAAGCATGGGTCTAGGTTTGTGGGACTTCCCCTACAGTGGTGACGTCTCATTGCTCCTTCGCCGGATGCTTGGCAATTTTAAAAAAAGTTAGAATCACGAGTCGAAATCGGATATTGCCTCCAGGAATGGAAGTCCCGTATCGCGGAGGGTGTTGTCACGCTAAACAAAATCCCTCAGTGCCACTGTCCTGAGCACTGTGGAACGTTCCCTGCAGCTGCTGGTGCCTCATTATGAGTGATAACTTATCAACGAGAAGTCTTATGGGTATTTCAACATAGAAGTTGGACATCGGCCTTTGTTAATTTTTATGCCCCCCCCCCCTCAGTTTTTTGTTTCAAATAAGAGGGGCATGTTGCTTTGGACTTGTTGGCCGGGGTGTTGCTATAACGCGGAACGGAAAATGGAACCGAATTTAAGAATAAGAATGATTAATGTAGCTAAGATAACACCAATAATCGGAAGAATAATACTTTATTATGATTAAAATCTTAATTAGAAGCGGTAATACAATTTTATCTTAAAATTCTGCATCATAAATTGATATTAGCGAAGTTAAACGTCTGTATAAAAATTTACAAAGCGTTTTACAAGAATTTGGAAATGTCGGCATTGTACCGGCTATGGTGATGTCTCCATATGAGTAAAATATTCTCGAGAGGGACGTTACACACTATTCATTCAATCAATGGCTAATAACCTAAATATCCCCCGGGGTCGGATATATACGAGCTCCTGCTACTGTATCTCGCCAATCCCTTCTCTCAGAGTAGCCCTACCCCGGGACAGACCCAGTCTGATTACCACTCAAATATCACCAAAGCATCAAATGAGGTCAACAAACTGGGTTGATCCACAACCACTAGCCACATGTATTATATTCAATCAAGGTAAACTTGTAATTTTCCCTCTATTTGTAGTTTCAAACACCCGTGCATTAATAGTGGCGTAAACCATCCCGCCTATAAATGATAACATCTCAAAAAGTATTTTCTTGGGCAAGACCCTAGATATTCCCTACCAGTTAGGAGTTTATTATAACGATAAGTTTAAAAACCAGGGCACCAACATGTAATGCCCCGTGCCATGTTTTCGTACCTTCAATAGCCTTTCAATAGTCTTTCTTACATACACTCTACTTATTTTTGTTTTAATCTCAGTTTCGTATACATCTAACCCAAAAGCCAATCAAATTATCACAAACCTTCATCAGTGGTAAGGGGGGGGGGGTGAAGATCTAGTACTGGGTCATGGAGAGACCATCATATCGATGGCGGACCAGGGGAGATAAAATAAATATTTGGATCTCATTTGGCCTATTGTTCCTCCCCCATCTCTTTTACGACGGAGAGCTGTCAGTGTGCGAAGTTGGTCGTCAATCTAAGTCAGTAAATTTGTGTACGGTACAAAGTGAAATATGTATTGGAGAATCACTAGCTTCAATACGGTTTTGTTTCTCTCTCCACCTCTTTTAAACGGAGGGGAGACTGTGTCTGGAGTGCCTTGTGTGGTACGTGGAAGTACCGGCACTATTACCCAGCAGTAATCCCCCGGAGGAACAGGAACATAAGATAAATCCAAAACCATTCCAAGTCCTTTATGTCATCCACACATTTGGACTTCCGGTGCCTGTGAGTACCACGTGGCCATCAGTTTGCCCGTTTTACATTGTTCTGTCGGTTCTGGTTATCTCCCCTGGTTCGGATTCACAATGCGGCCATACCATCCACTCTCTCACTTAGACTGTTGTGTGCGCCAGTGTAATGATATTTTGTGTGAAATTGTGATGTGCTATCTGACTAGTGAAACTTTGTATGTAATATGTTGGCATGTAGTACGTTTAATAAAAATTGGATAGCTGGGACTGTTTCAATTGTAATCATAATTATCATCCACAGTAAATCTCCAATAAATCTTGCACTTTTACATTTTGTGTCATTCATCCTCTAGGAAGCAATTCAGGCTTTGAACCATTGGACATGTTCGTATCCGCAAGCCAGATTCTGTTAAATTAATGTTGATTATTTTATTCCCATATTGAAATAATCAGTTTTAATTTACGATATCATGTGTAGTCCTTGTCATACAGGCAGTTCTTTTTACCGAATACCAATACAAGAATTTAGTAAAGTACGACTTGATATTCGTGCAGCCAATCCCATATCTAATCTCATTACCCTGCACTTCCTTTACCGGCGTCATCAACACACAGATCAGCAGCCATAAACCCTACCCACTCCCTTTTCCATCTTACTACTTTACGTGTCAGTATGCACTTCCATAGTTGCAGTAATCTGCGCTTAGCCTTTTTATCTTTACAGATTCAACGCGTCTGGTATTTGGCTAGGTACTCGATCCATTCTATAGAAATACCTTGCCATTCCTCGTACCGCTTTAGAACTACGTCGCATTGCCAGTGTGCTGCGGACCAGAGGAGATAAAAACGAATATTTGGATATCATCTGGCCTGTTATTCCTCCCCATCTTGTCTATGATGACGAAGGGTTGTCAATGTGCGAAGTTGGTCGTCAATCTCGGTACAGTATCTGCAACGCTATTCTTGACATTCCTATCGTGTTCTATCGTGCGTGTATATTATCGTATCGTGCGTGTATCCTATCATATCGTGTTTTGCGTTTATCAGGTTTTCCGTTTATCGTGAAAATCGTTTATCGTATAGCTTCGGAAACTATCGGGATCATATATTGAATCTAATGGAAAAAGTACGATACATTCCGAAAGCTTTACTCGTTTTGTTAAGGAAGCTATTTTTAGGAATCGAGGAATATAGTATATTTGAAGGAGAACACATAAAGCTGCCAATCTTAAAGCAGAAGAAGAGCTACATGTATTTGTCTGTTTAGAGAGGGAATAGGAAGTTCCGATTGGAAAAATCAGTAAACTACATTGTTTATTACATATATTTTAATAAAAGCTCCTTTTCTTCCGATTTTTCCCACCTGTATTCTACTTATATACAATGTACCAACTACTAAACTTGTGCACGCCCCTATATCTGATTTTGTGCATCACCTTTGTTTTGACAGCAAACATTCTCAGGGACATTGTATTTCACACATTTAGAAGATTAAAGGGAAAGGCAACCCTTACCACATTGTTGCCTTTATAAATAAAGTATTACTTACTGATATCGTAAATGGCAGTCTTTAACAACAAAAATCCTTGCTTAACAATTAAATCAATATTAATCTATCTTATATTTCAAATTACCCGCCGATAAGAGAGCGGCCATTGATGTTTAATTTATGACGTCACACCGTCGGTTACGGTTATTTCATCAGCAGCACTGTAAACATGACAAGTCACGAACAATTAAGTTTCGAGCCGTATAGATTTGATCCCGTTCTTTCGCAAGAAGAATTTAAGAAAAGACGTTCAGTCGAGTAGCAGACCAGGTAGATGGTACTCGTTTCTTCATACATGTAAATGTCTCAAACCTCAACTTGTGATTACGCAAATGATGGATCCACAGTTTACATAGTATTTTCTTTTCAAATAACTTTGTTGGATCAGGAATTGGTGTGTGTGTGGGGGGGGGGGGGTCTTTTTTCACACCTCCCCTTCGCATTAGTGCAATTAACTGCTTGACAGGAAGGCATCCACCTATTTACAATGTATTCGTAAAATCGACCACATGCACATCTTTGATGATCTTCGAATCTCATCAAAACCGGAATAGACGGTGTGATGTCAAAATGATTGATTTTTGTGATCTTAAATACAAAAGAGTTCCGCATCATGGCAGCCTCTATATATGGCGGGAATTTCAATTTTAATGTTTTCAAATTAGTACTGAAGCTTATCTAAGCCGTATATCAACAGAATAGTAGGACAAATCTTTATCATATAACTAATCCTATCATTTATCGTGTAAAACAAATTTGGGTTGCCTTTCCCTTTAAGTTTTAAAAGGTGCAAGGGTGTTGCATCTCCCAAAGGTCTGCTCAACTGGACACGACTCAGCTGTTATCGTTGGTTTGTGTTACTTGTACATGTACACTTGTACCATATACCAATAGTCATACGGGTAGATACTGGAAATTTATGCCGGTTTTGATGATTACTTGAATTTTTTACATACTAAATACAAAAAATTTAGCGTTTTAAAATTGCGAATTTTAAGAAAGCCCGAATTTTGTTGGGTTGTTGTTTTTTTTAGTTTATCAATTCAAATAAATATGTTCCAATTACTAATGACTATCAATTATCACTCACAGTGTAGAAATATTTAACGTATGAAGATATGTTGTAGTGCAGTGGATTTTTTTTAAAGCGGTCATAATGAAAATAATTGTAATTGTTGAATGAACGGTGAACTTTGAGCTTGATGCTAAATAACACCCTCCTTGCTACACACAAACTATTACTTGGTTTTATTTCACATTCAAAATACATGTAATAGACATTAGAATAAGAGAGCTACTGAAGCATGATATCACTACATTATATTAAATTTAGTTAATTCCCTGTATAATTTATATATTTAAAAACATTAGGTGACAATAAAAGTTTTAGAATCATTGGCTGAGAAAATTCATATAGATATTAAATAATGAATTAAAACCCGTATATAGTTTAGTTTTCTGATTTTAGCTGTGATGGCGTAGAAAAATAAATAAAATTACAAATATTTAAAAACAAAACCAGCACGGCCGTGTATTAAAGAAATTATACGTTATAGGTATATAATGAATATTGAAATCCTTCAATATTATCATCAATATGATAATGTAATTATGTTGTAGGTATCAAAATTTTGTACTGTCTAAATTTCTTCTAAATTGACAGCATTTTTATCAGGTTTTCCGTTTATCGTGAAGATCGTTTATCGTGTTTTGCGTTTATCAGGTTTACCGTGTATCGTATCGTGTGTGTATCCTATCGTATCGTGCGTGTGTAGTAGAGTGCACCGGAACATATTTTTCCGTATTCCGGGTTTCGTTTTTAGGCACTGTATATAGAGTTCCCCTCCCATGGCGTGAGTTACATGGACGTGAATTACTGCCTTCTTTAGCTGCATGTTGGGTAAGTTGTACTTAATAATTTGATATCTTAATATGTCTTAGATGATGGCAGTTATGTATATCTTTTGTATATTACTTGTCTTAGTTTACAACTTAGAGATATGTTACACAGATAGTCACTGTTTACTGTCTGTGTATTCCCGCCAAAATGTCTTCTTTTATTTGTTTGTTACATCACATGTATGAAACTAGTCCTAAATAGGTATTGAAGTTTTTGAATAATACTCATAAATACTTCTAGATGCCAAATTGTGAGAGTGACATGGCTGTATTATTTAGCCATTATTACATGTCATGTACATTCAGAAATGGTTAGTTATATTGTTTATTTAGTCAGACCATGTTTGCTATATTTAGTAAATCTAGGCACAATATTTGGTATCAACTGGCACTACTATCACAATAGTCATTGTAAGTTATGAGTGAGGAATGTTTGTAAATGTGGATTTCTAGTCAAGGGTCTTGATAGTCATAGTTACATAGGTGATGTACTGTGTTTGTATTATTACACATTAATACTATTTTGTTAGAAATCAAGACACTTAGGGTTGTACTATACTTTAGGTAACATAATAGTAAGCTTGAAGTAGCATCAGTGTTTATGTAGGGTCTACCTACACACAAAACTGAGTATAGATCATATGCACCCTAGTACATGAGCCATTTGGGGTAGCGCCTTTATTAATATTTCTCGATGATAGCTCACATGACATATTCTCTTGTTTACTCATTTATTCTGTTTATTTGTGCTTTAGTGCAGTCATATGTACAACTTGTTCTTCTTTATGTTACAGGTTTCCATATACACTACCACCTTTTTTTTGTAAATAAACTTTGCGAACCAATCCACTCGTTCACTCGTGTATCCTCTCCTATCGTGCGTGTATCGTGTTCTATCGTTTATCATGTCTAGAATAACGTTGCGGGTACTGTACGTAGAAGTACCAGCACTATTGCCCAGCAGCAATTTCCCATAGGAACAGGGGATTAAGATAAATCCAAAACCATTCCAAGTCCCTTATGTCATCCACACATTTGGACTTCCGGTGCCTGTGAGTACCACGTGGCCACTGGTTTGCCCATTTTACATTGTTCTGTCGGTATCCGGTTATCTCCCCTGGTTCGGATTCACAATGCGGCCATACCATCCACTTTCCCACTTAGACACTTGGACTGAACATGTGTGCGCTAGTGTAATGATATTTTGTGTGAAATTGTGATGTGCTGTCTGACTGGTGAAACTTTGTATGTAGTATGTTGGTATGATTGATTGTATCTTGCTTAACGTCTCGCTCGAGAATATGTTGGCATGTAGTACGTATATTAGACATTGGATAGCTGGGACTGTTTCCATTGTAATTATAATTATCATCCACACTAAATCTTCAATAAATCTTGCACTTGTACATGTTGTGTTATTCATTCTCTAGGAAGCAATCCAGACTTTGAACCAGTGGACATGTTCCGTATCCACAAACCAGATTCTGTGAAATTATATATTTTTATCTTGATTAAATGTTGTTTAACGTCCCTCTCGGGGATATTTCACTCATGTGGAAACGTCATCATTGCCGGTGAAGGGCTCCAAAATTTATAGGCCTATCCTCGGCGCTTACGGCTTTTGAGCAGGGAGGTATCTTTATCGTGACACGGGACCTCGTTTTGTGCGGTCTCATCCGAAGGACCGCCCCATTTAGTCGCCTCTTACCATATGAGTGAAATATTTTCGAAAATGACGTTAAACTTATGTAGAAAAACAAAATAAACCCCACGACTAACAATTGACGATATAGATGTACATGCATTTTGATTAAACTTCAACAGCAATAACGTCATCTACAGTGTGGTATTACGCTCACAAATCTAAGGGACGGATCTTAGACGCAACATTAACCATCGCTATAATAATTGGATTTATTTTGTAAAAGAAATAAATCTTATTTTGTTTAAAGTGTATATGATTATGTATGTATTTTTTTTTTTTACAGTCAAACCCGAAGTTCAGGTACTTAATAAAAAGCAAAAACAAGACTTAGGAAAAGACACTATTCTTCAGTGCGAAATATCAGCATCACCTCAAGCGATAGTTAATTGGAGAAAAGGGCATGATGTTTTTACTGCAAACAACTATCACAGAATAACGTCAGAGATTTATGAAAAGGACATTCATACAACAGTTCTTCATTTACGAATACAGAATTTAACTTGGAGTGATTTTGGAGAATACATATGCGAAGCAAGTAATGTACTTGGAAAAGATCTAGAAAGCATGCAACTCTTACGTAAGTATCATACATTCTCATACATAGAATTCTTTATAGTTTTAATCCCAAGGACGATGTGGGTAAAAAACTGTGTAGCAACCAGTAATGATTTAGAATTCTCTAATGATAAATGTTGTATTTATGAATGCATTTGTATTTGCTAATGAAAAAAATTGTATTATTAATGACACACTTAATTCATTCACTGATGAAAAACTCTATCATTGGAGGAGAGACGAATCGTTTATATCAAAAATGAAAAATGCGAGTCGATTTCAAGCATGCAGTGCCGTCCACTAATGATAAAAACCAAAATGCATTAGTGAATGAATTTTACATTTATTAATGATATTCCTGAAGTAGTTGTACTGCACCAAATTAAGAAACTGTAAAATAATTGAATTCTTATTGTATCCTTGTCTCTGATTGGTCAAATTCCAATTGAGGAACGCAAGTTATTTTTGTATAACCTGGTTTGGTATGGGGACACATCTCCTTGACAACCAGATGTCGGAACTATTTTTTTTTCTCTCTCTCTAAATTTACATCGCAGCACTGTTTTCAGCCTCTATGGAATAAGAAAGTCAACGTGCACAATAAGATACTTCGGTTTGATACACATGTTTTCTCGTTGTCAATATTAGCATCTACTTGTACGCAAATCACTGTTGTAAAACATCTTTCTCTGTATGTATGGTCGAATAATAGATTAAAACAAAGATTTTATATTCGAATTAATGATTTTATCACATGACGTCAGACACATTGACATGTGGATCGCTATTTATTACTTGCTTACATATTTTCTTGTGTCGGATTTACTGTTAGCGACAACATTGCATACAAGGGTAAGTTTTCATCTAGTAAAAGTTTTCACAGAGTTGAAAGCCGTAAATTGTTGCATTTTCTGATATTTGAAAATTTATTTTGGGTAGGCCTAAACAATGCATTTTCCCGTATTTTCTCGATCTGTCGGAGATGAGCGACTTCAAAGTCGATCTCTCTATCTCTAAAGGGCAGCGAAATACGCATTGCATGGATAGTCTACACATATTTTCTATCATGATAAACTTCACTTTCGATACAATATTTTGATAAATGGCTAGGCTCCGTAAAACTAAGATAAAAGATGGCGACCTTCGGCTTCGCAGCTAGACGCTTCGTGTCGCTGTTGCTAAGTAAATCATTGCGCGGCTTAGTTGACTTGTATTTTTCCGAGTTTATGTACATTTTGATAAACGAAGGTGAGCATCTTTGTCTCTTGCATTAAATTATAAGGAATGACTTTAATTCTGGGGCAAGTTATACGAGTATAACCTGGTTTGGGTCAGTTTACGCTTTTTTAGCTCACCTGAGCTGAAAGCTCAAGTGAGCTTTTCTGATCATCCGTACTCCGGCGTCCGTCCGTCCGTCTGTCCGTCCGTCTGTCCGTCTGTCCGTCTGTAAACTTTTCACATTTTCAACTTCTTCTCAACAACCACTGGGCCAATTTCAACCAAAGTTGGCACAAAACATCCTTAGGTAAAGGGAATTCTAAATTGTTAAAATAAAGGGCCAGGCCACCTTCCAAGGGGAGATAATCAAGAAAAGGTAAAAATAGGGTAGGGTCATTAAAAAATCTTCTTCTCAAGAACCACTGGGCCAGAAAAGATGAAATTTATAGATAAGCTTTATTAGGTAGTGCAGATTCTAAATTGTTAAAATCATGGCCCCCGGGGGTCGGATGGAGCCACAATAGGGGGTCAAAGTTTTACATACAAATATATAGGGAAAATATTTAAAAATCTTCTTCTCAAGAACCACTGAGCCAGAATAGCTGAGATTTATATGAAAGCTTCCTTATATAATGCAGATTCTAAATTGTTAAAATCATGGCCCCCGGGGGTCGGATGGGGCCACAATAGGGGGTCAAAATTTTACATACAAATATATAGGGAAAATATTTAAAAATCTTCTTCTCAAGAACCACTGAGCCAGAAAAGCTGAGATTTATATGAAAGTTTCCTTATATAATGCAGATTCTAAATTGTTAAAATCATGGCCCCCGGGGGTCGGATGGGGCCACAATATGGGGTCAAAGTTTTACATACAAATATATAGGGAAAATATTTAAAAATCTTCTTCTCAAGAACCACTGAGCCAGAAAAGCTGATATTTATATGAAAGCTTCCTTATATAATGCAGATTCTAAATTGTTAAAATCATGGCCCCCGGGGGTCGGATGGGGCCACAATAGGGGGTCAAAGTTTTACATACAAATATATAGGGAAAATCTTTAAAAATCTTCTTCTCAAGAACCACTGAGCCAGAATAGCTGAGATTTATATGAAAGCTTCCTTATATAATGCAAATTCTAAATTGTTAAAATCATGGCCCCCAGGGGTCGGATGGGGCCACAATAGGGGGTCAAAATTTTACATACAAATATATAGGGAAAATCTTTAAAAATCTTCTTCTCAAGAACCACTGAGCCAGAATAGCTGAGATTTATATGAAAGCTTCCTTATATAATACAGATTCTAAATTGTTAAAATCATGGCCCCCAGGGGTCGGATGGGGCTACAATAGGGGGTCAAAGTTGTTTTTTTTTTTTGTTTTTTTCGTTTTTTTTTTTTTTTTTGTTTTTTTTTTATATAGTGCAGATTCAAGTTCGTTAAAATCATGGACCCCGGGGATTGAATGGGGCCTCAAGGGGGGCATCAAAGTTTTACATACAAATTTATAGGAATAATCTTTTAAAATCTTCTTCTCAAGAACCACTGAACCAGAAAAGCTGAGATTTATATGAAAGCTTCCTGATATAGTGCAGATTATAAAATGCTAAGATCATGGCCCCCGGGGGTCGGATGGGGCCACAATAGGGGGTCAAAGTTTTACATACAAATATATAGAAAAAATCTTTAAAAATCTTCTTCCCAGAACCACTAAGCCAGAAAAGCTGAGATTTATATGAAAGCTTTCTGATATATAGTACAGATTCTAAATTGTTAAAATCCTGGCCCATGGGGGTCAGATGGGGCCACAATAGGGGATCAAAGTTTTACATACAAATATATAGGAAAAATCTTTAAAAATCTTCTTCTCAAGAACCACTAAGCCAGAAAAGCTAATATTTACATGAAAGCTTTCTGACATAGTGCAGATTCAAGTTTGTTCAAATCATGGCCCCTGGGGTAGGATGGGGCTACAAGGGGGGATCAAAGTTTTTCATACAAATATATAGGGACATTCTTTTAGAATCTTCTTCTGAAGAACCACTGAGTCTGAAAAGCTGATATTCACATGAACAGCTTCCTAACATAGAGCAGAGCTAAGTTTGTTCAAATCATGGCCCCCTGTTGTAGGATGGGGCCACAATAGGGGATCAAAGTTTTACATACAAATATATAGGAATTTTTTTTTAAAAATCTTCTTCTCAAGAACCACTGAGCCAGAAAAGCTGATATTTACATGAAAGCTTTCTGATATAGTGCAGATTCAAGTTTGTTCAAATCATGGCCCCTGGGGGTAGGATGGGGCCACAAGGGGGGATCAAAGTTTTACATACAAATATATAGGAAAAATCTTCAAATATCTTCTTCTCTTGAACCATTGGGCCAAAGAAGTTCACATTTACAAGAAAAATTTCTGACATAGTGTAGATTCAAGTTTGCGAAAACTATGGCCTCCAGGGGTAGATTGGGGCCATGATAAGGACTACGGTTTTACATGCAAATATATATAGAAAGTCTTCTGATATGGACCAAGGTGACTCAGGTGAGCGATGTGGCCCATGGGCCTCTTGTTATAATCCGCTTCGCGGTGTGACCGGTCGACAGGGGATGCTTACTCCTCCTAGGTACCTGATCCCACCTCTGGTGTGCCCAGGAGTCCGTGTTTGCCCAATTCTCTATTTTATATTGTTTATAGGAGTTATGAGATTGATCGCTTTCCGTTATCTTCACCTTTCATGTACATGTATATAATTACATTTCAAATGATATTGCCTTTTGTATCTCTACAAATGACAATGATAACCATTTGTCCATGAAAGTGTTGCAGTTGTAAACAATGCACGTATATATATAGATAGATATAGTACGGCTTGGAAAGGAGATTGTAAATATATATTAAAAAAAATTCTGTTTTCTTCAGATACATGAGTGCATGAACAGTAACGCTTTACGTATTTTCAAAAATATAATTTATGTCTTAGGGGTCATCCATAATTGTCAACCATTTTCCAAAGTGTTCAAAAAGCACGCTCGGGGGGAGGGGGTAAAAAATCGACAATTTTACCGTACGCATTTTTTCCTCTTCCGGAGTTATTTCATATCCGCGGAGTTCGGTTTTATTTTATCGTGAAAAGACGACAAGATAAGACAGAGACATCTTTATTTTTTCTATAAAAACAAAAATCCATTATGTACACAAGATTTGCACATTTATAAAACATCATATCATTCATATATAACAAGAAATAGGGGTACCAATATTAAAGAACTCATTGTTTGAACTAAAATGCTCATAAATTTGATTGTCGATCTTCTTGTTGGGAATTTGAAAATGGTTGATGTACACTTTTTGAGGGGGGGGGGGGGGTAGGGGGGGTCTCAAAAAGTGTGCATTTTGCACACTTTGGAAAAGGTTGACAATTATGGATGACCCCTTAGATATGTACTCTGTTATCATTATTGTACAGGATTTATAAAGCGTTAAATAAAATATAAAATTACCCTTAAGCGCTCTACAGGATTGTAAAAACAGTACATGTAAATGACATAAATTCAAAAACATATAGAAACAAACACAGCATTGTATACGGTGCACTGATTACCACGATTAGTTAACTGGTATGGAGCGCCAAATTAACATAACCTCAAAATATCGTTAATTATTTGAAGATATCATCAACTCAATATGTAACAATTGAACAGTTTTAACTTCTTGACAACTACCGTTCCAATTCTTTTCAAATTTGGTATGAAGCATCATTGGGACAAGGGGGACATAAATTGTAAATTTCAGGACTCCAGCACCCTTCGGGCCCAAGCGGCGGGGCAAAAACTGCCCAAAATTGACCAGTGTTTATCTATAAAACACTTAAATAACATCTTCTTTAGTGCTAATGATGCTAAATTGAAAGTAATAGATATTTAGAAAGAACAGGTAGTCCTTTACCAAAATTGTAAATTTGATGATCCCAGGGGTATGGGTTTTGGTATTGGGGTGGGGCCAAAATGGTCAGTTATTAAATGTGTGAACAATAGACATTTTTAACTTCTTGATAACTATCATTCCAGTTCTTTTCAAATTTGGTATGAAACATATTTGGAACAAGGGAAACATAAATTGTAAATTTCAGGACTCCTGCACCCCTAGAGCCTTAGGGGCGGAGTAAAAACTGCCCAAAATTGACCAATTTTCAAAAATCTTCTTCTCAAGAACCGCACACGTGTAAGAAAACTAAATGCATAGTGGTGTAGAGCAGGAATGCCTCTACCAAAATTGTAAATTTCATGATCACCGGGGGTAGGGATTCTGACCCCAGGGCGGGACCAAACTTATGATATAGTGTTTATGTGTAAAACACTTAAATAACATCTTCTTTAGTGCTATTTATACTAAATTGAAACTAAATGGATAGAGCAGGTAGTCTTTTACCAAAATTGTAAATTTGATGATCCCTAGAGTAAGGGTTCTGACCCCCAGGGTAGGGCCAAACTTAGTCTAAATGCATACTTGCAGATGTTTTAATGTTAATACACCTATTATTTAAAGCTTTTCATCAGTGTATGCACTTTTGAGGGCAGTGAATTTTTAAGAACACAACTTGTTTTATACTGTTGCAGAACATTAGAATTTAGCTTAGATATTCAGAACAGGATTTCCCCCCCCCCCCCTAGATTTCATAGCCCATGGAAGTAGTGATACTTTTTTTTACTAGTATATAGGTGACCAATAAGGCCTGTTGGCCTCTTATCTATGCTTATGTCAAGAATGTCATTGATACAGGTCAAACGGCTTCGACGCTCGCCTGGGTGCAAAAGTTGAACTCAAAAAGGTGCCCGATTTTTTATTTTTTTTTTGCCCGTTTTAATTTATAACTCTTCACTTGTAAATATTTTGTTCAGACATATCGAACAAACGTTGTACACTTAAAGCAACAATAAAAGTTGTACACCTAAATCCCCAGATATGTATCGAAAATATTGCGTATAATCACCAATTCGTAAAGTGCTTGTTTATCAGAGCTTAGCATCTTAAAATTCAGTGTATTTATAGAAAATATGAAATTTCTGGAACCTTTGTAAAATACAGTTATGCAACCAGTGTTACGTCATCTTTCTGTTCAGTGATAAACTTCGAACTCTAGAACAATCTAGGTCACAGGTGTCAATCAAGTACAAGTATTACACAACAGTAGGGAATTTTTAAGAATTCTATTCAAGCGTAGCAGGACCTCACTATATAACATTAGTATGCAAACATTCTCAAGTTGTTTCGATTCAAGTTTTTCTTTCAAAATATGGACCCAGGAGACAGGGTGGTGTTAAAACTAGGGATTAAATTTTACATAAACACATGACATCTTTTTTTAACTCCTTGTCCATAACAGTAAGGCCTTGTTAGTAGTATTTAAAGTGAAGCAATCAATATCGTGTAAATCATGACGCCGTGGATCAAAATACGGGATCATACAATGTTTCTCGTGGAAATAAAGAAGGCAACTAAAGAATTGCAGGGCTAAGGTAACTCATGTGAGCATTATGGGTGTCTTGTCATATCATGGCAATGAGAACAAAACGAATCCTACTTTTCTATTAATTTAAGTGTAAAGAAGTAGGAACTTAACGCATTCAGACCGTCATACACTCTCGGATGATTTTGCTAATTTGAAACCAGCTCATCAATAAAAACACGTCTGAAAGCCTAAGATGTCATCTGATAGATATTTACAGACTTCATAACCACCTTTCTCATATGTGTTACTCTTACAACGTGTACTAAAATTATGTTAATATTAGGTAATTTTAAGTATATGTTCTTTTCAGCTATAAATGGTATTCCGATTTCATCAAAGTCGACAAGTAAGAAGAATGATCCAAAGCCAATTATTTTCAACTTCAGCTCAAGTTCAACAGGGCATCAAAAATTGACATTATCTCCGGAAAAAGAACTTGTAGTAAAAATGGCAAATTCAAAAGAATTAGGAACAATACATGGTAAGTCTCTGTATCTATATTTTAAGGATTACAGCAGTAGTTGATTTTGCTTCAGAATTCGACCAAACTTAATTATGGTAGGAAATGCAGGGATTATTGAAAATTGACGGGCACTTTCTTTCATTTTTTCGAATTTTATAGTTGACACTAGCAGAAACACATTATGAAAGTACTAACTATGGTTTAGAGGGTCATTCTGGTGCAACGGTTGCCATAGGAACTTACTTTACAAGTCTGTATATATATATATATATAATATAATATAATATTTCGAATGCAATGTGTATCATGTATGATCCTCTTAAATGTATGTTAAATAACTGTATCCCATTTCCATTCTCAATGACCGTGTAGTGTGTGACAGCGTGGCGAGAATTCCATCGTCATCGAAAGCAAGTTTTTTGACTTGCCTAGATGGTCGGGCGGTCTAGCGCGCTGTTTACATGCTGCTAGGAGATTTGGTTCCGCAGGTCGTGAGTTCAACCCCGGGTAGGGACGGAAGTGGGTATCCAAATAAAGTGAAATTTTCTGTGCTTGATATATATATTTGTGTCCCTCCTTTTTTCTGAAAGTGGGATATACTGATCCAATCTACGCCGTAGATTTTTTTTTTTTTTTGGAAGGTGAGAAAACAATTATTCAGTAATTCTTAGTTAGGATATTTTTATACAACCCTTACAACCCAACCTGACCAGTATTGAGGTAAACCAATTCTACAATTATATATATCTTAAGTACAGTTCCACGTAAGGATCAAGCAAGCTTGATAATAACCCTGATACGATCATTATGAAAATCACACATGTGAAAAACACGTAGTCTTGTTTGCGGGTAATTTTTTTCTTTCGACAATGTCGTGTAGAGTGTTGTGTTTCCGGTGTCGGCAGACGAGACAGGTAACATAGAACATTTCCGACTGCGTTATTCGTAAATTAAGCCAATTCAGCGATTTCGTATTTCTGCGAAGAGTTTAGACATTTTATTTCATCTTCAATTTTATGTCCTAAAAGAGGAATCAGATAATGTATGGTAAATGGTCGTCAAGGTCACTCAAATATCTCCCTAACACAAAAGACTTCAAATTATTCGTTTTTAGTGTCCAGCACGTGAAGTAATATTTCAGGTGCGATTTACAACAGTCCCCTCCGTAGCAGGATATCACGGCTCTGACGACGTGGGCCATTAATTCTGTTGCCGGCTTCTAAAGCGTTGACAAAAATTTGTGTTATGTCCTGCATATTAAGTTTGCACTAGATATTCCTACCGTTTTGAGCATTTTGAACACTTGTAATTCAACGTCACTATACTTAGCGCCCTTGATCATTGGCTTGCATCTTTTTAGAACCAAAATTTAGGAAATGTTTTAGCTTAAGTTTTTTGTAAAGAACGGTTAGATGGATGATTTCTGTATGATTTGAGTTAAGCATTGTAAACATTAAAAATATGGAAAATAAAATTTGAAAATTTTCAGTTCAAATCGTGTCCATGTCCCTTTAAAGTCGACATTTTGGTTACCTTTAAATTAAGATTCATCTAGTACAGACGTTAAGAAAAAGTCTACCGGTTTATAAAATAAAAATCAAATGCAAACATATACTGAGAATTTTATTTAAAAAATTCTGAAAATTATTTTTAAAGTTACCTGGATTTATATTTAGACTTGAGCCTATTCCAGTCTTCACGGGAAAAAAATTGAGCTCTTGTCATTTGCGCCACTGTATCTCATCTGTTAACCAAAGAAAAATTCAGTGGTCCAAATCGTACACAAAATATTACTTTTTTCAGTTCTGAAAAAAAACCTTTGAATATAGAGTTCAAGAATTATGTAGGTTTACTTAAAATTAGATCAGGTGTGATAGAAACGCAATATTTACTATGAATAGGGTCTGTAAGTCTCGTTTACTTTCGCTTTCGTTTTACTACTTCCGGGCAGTAAAGAAAAATGCCGTATTGTTTTGCATACGGTTGCAATCACATTACCGGTGGTAAACAGCGTTGCAGCCTGTTCCGTTTCCCAATTGATGCACAAAAAGAAAGAAATGGATTGAGAGGTGCAGGTAGGCGCATTTTTATAAGTCTTAAGCGTGATTTACCGACATGAAATTAAAGCAGATTAGCAAATCTCACAGTGACCGTGTCACATGAGTTTTCGACTAACGGTCATTTACTACCACAATATGATATTTTTATTCAATTAAACTGATGAATTCTCATATGTTTAATTTTGATCAAAATATGGATCAGTCGGTTTAAAAAATAAATAAGTAGCGTTTAATATACATGTAGGTTTTCTAATTCGCAGGCGTGCTGATAGAAATTGTAATGATAATGATCGAATCTTCAGTTTTCATTTCCTCGAGGGCAAGAAGGAGAATGGACCAACCATATTCAGCTTCTGAAAAACTTTAAACTTCCCAGAAGTACCCACTCGAAAAATGTAGGTTTTTTCATATCAGGGACTGGTCAACATTGAGGGTTGAACCGGTGCACTTCATAGAACCATTTTTAACAAACCCTATGTCCTATCTTCTAAGAATACAAAAAAGTTGCTGATCTATATCAGATGTGAAATACAACGTGTGTGTCCTCTATAATAAATAAATAGATATATATTATCACCTGCATATGGTGTATATATCTCTCAACTGATTCGATACGCAAGAGCTTGCTCTGCGTATGGTCAGTTTTTAATCGAGGCAAGCTACTGACAAACAAGTTGATGGTACAGGGCTTGCAATAGTCTCGATTGAAGTCAGCATTTCGCAAATTATATAGTCGTTATTCAGACGTATTTCATACCGATTGTTAGGCCGTTTTTGGCACATTGATTTTGACTACAGATTACCTGATCAGGATATAGGGCTCACAGCGGGTGTGACCGGTTGACTGGGGATGCTTACTCTTCCTAGGCAGAGCTTTCAACAAATTTAAAAGTAGGAGGCTGAAATGAAAAAGTAGAAGGCGATCCAATGTGAACGGCACAGCCGTATCGCACGCGGAGCTATGCTCGGCGCCCTTATGGCCGGGGGTCATTGGGGCCGCTCAAGGCCCCCAGAAGCTCTGGGGTAAATGACGCAAAATCCTGCATTCTGGCGGTTTCCTGGCACTTAAATGCAGCTTTGAAATTGTCATTTTTTTGCCTGAAATTTTTACTTTTGCCATGAATTTATTGTTTCATATGTGAAATTTTCTGTTCATGTAAAGCCTTAAAAAATTCAACATTGCAAAGTACTAATTTTGATGCAAAATGAAAAATAAAGTGCATCAAGATAACTACATGTAATTATTTTTTGCAATGCTGTATCAATTAATTTTTAAGTGTCTTTGCTTGAACAGAAACTTTCACTTTTATTTCTACATTTGTACTGAAAGTTTATAAGACTGAATTGTTTTGTAAGAAACAATAAAACCCAAACAATCTTTATTACAAATTAATAAGTAATATTTTAATGACCTATAATTTTATTTTTCCACAAATTCAAGTTAACAGCTACAGATTTGTTGGTAACATAGTGAATTTGTGCTGAAAAAATTCTATTTTCGTTTTTATTTAATACCACGTGGGCATTTGCAAATTAAAAAGAATAGCAAGTCTGAAATCTTTCCTGATTAAATTCTGTTTTCGCTTTAAAATTGTTGATTGATATTATACTTGTGTCACTTTCGCTTCTGGCCTTTTTAAAGCCGAAACTGAACAGGGTATTTGTTCTCTTCATTCTGTCAACATCATTGATTTTTACGTTCAGGACTTGTTGTTATCTTTCGGAACTTCTCGTCTGTGTTTTTACAAATTGGGTAAATCCGAGGCTTTCCGACTATTGCAATTGACGTATTATTTTCTACACCAACAGACGACCAGTCAGGTGCCGGTATTTACCTGAACTAAATTTATCGCAAGTAAACACGTTTGATATGGCCGCGATTTCTGAGTCTACTAAAGTTTGGAAGATGTTTAAAGTTTTATAAAAAAAAAATTTCATTGGACATACATTTTTGTCACTAAAGTAGCCGGCACCTAATGTTACTATAGGCGGCGGAAATCCGCCGGCTACCGGCTACTTTTGAAAGCCCTGATCCTTGGCACCTGATCCCACCTCAGGTGTGTCCAGGGGTCCGTGTTTGCCCACCTATCTATTTTGTATTGCTTATAGGAATTATGAGATTGATCGCTGTTCGTTATCTTCACCTTGCATGTGGTACAAGCAGATCTACAATATCTAATATTTTTGCTCTTCACGAAATCTTTTTGATGGTGTATTGAAGGCTCTAGGTATTCCTTCTCAAGTAAAGTGCAAAGGGTCGATGCCAGAATCCTTTGAAGATTTAACCTCAGCAAGAATTGCCATGGATACCACAGAAATCATCTAAGACATACCATCAAATATGAATAGTCAATCACTTAAATACAGCAACTACAAAAGTCGACACACTGTAAAGGCGGTGACCTGTGTGGCTCCAAATGGTGCTCTTGTATTTATTTCTGATTTATATCCCGGTTCCACACCTGATGCAGCCATAGCACAGCATTGCAAAGTTCTTGACAGCCTGGAGATCTTATTCTTACAGATAAAGGTTTTAATATTTTACGTAGTAGAATTCATGTTGAAAGAGCAAACGAAAGGATAAAAAATTATGAAATCCTTAAAAATCATTTACTAGCTCCGTATAGACATTTGACGACAAAATTATTTGAATTGTGCTGTTGTCTAGTTAATTTGCAGGTCCCCTTCTTAAAGAGATTGCTGACAAATATGAGCTACTGTAAGAGTAGATTCTAGGCCACAATTTTTGAATGCTATACATGTTGACCGGAAATACATGTGGATGAAAGGTGAAGATAACGAACAGTGATCAATCTCATAACTCCTACGTTGTATTTTTATACGACAGCTATTTAAATTTGTTATTCACATGCATGTTAGGAGGAAAATCAAACGATCAATGTCTGATAAAAATCTAAATTCAAATACCAGCAGTTAGGGGGAGGGTGGTAAATACTCCTGTAAATTTGTCATCTGAAATCGATTTTCATATACAAATCATTATCAACATTCATATCTAGTTGTGAGGATGATCTTTATGAAAAATATGTGAACTTAATTTTTTGTCAGTCATTGAATTTTGATCTTACCTCTTACAAGCATGATTATTGGCAAATGTATCAGGTACGAAATTCATACTGTGCAAGGTGAAGATAACGAACAGTGATCAATCTCATAACTCCTACAAGCAATACAAAATAGATAGTTGGGCAAACACGGACCCTTGGACACACCAGAGGTGGGATCAGGTGCCTAGGAGGAGTAAGTATCCCCTGTTGACCGGTCACACCCGCCGTGAGCCCCATATCCTTATCAGGTAAACGGAGTTATCCGCAGTCAAAATCAGTGTGCCAAGAACGGCTTAACAATCGGTATGAAACACGTCAGACAGCATTTGACCCAATGCGAGGTTGTATTGACGAACTAGATCGTTATAACTACCATAGAATTTGCGAAATGCTGACTTCAATCGAGACTGTTGAAATCCCTGTACCATCAACTTGTTTGTCAGTAGCTTACCTCGATTTAAAAACTGACTATACCCAGAACAAGCTCTTGCATATCGAATCAGTTGAATTGTTACTTTGGGGATTTTATTGTTCCAAGTATTATTTTCTTTCGGTAATTGTTTTCCAAATGAAAAATAAGAACACTAAAGTTGACTGAGAGCAAAAGTTATATATTATATTAGATATATATGTACATCAAGTCAAATGAAAAATTCTCATATTGTAAAATTGTAATGTTGAAATATTTAACAAATCATTCTGATAAAGATGGAAGAAATACTGAGAAATAAAATTCTACCATTGTTGAAATGTTTTGAGCCTATGTGTTGTCTTTCAATATTCTAACAATTTTCAAGTCCACTTGAGACCAAATAACAAGGTCACAGCATTGAGTCCCAGGTAAATAAAGCAGTCCTTGTATCTGATGCCAGAAGTCATGTGTCCTTTTCAAAGTAATGCTACCATCTTCCTCTTTGATGAAATATAGATAAAAGTGGATATAAAATTAAATCCCCCATGTTATGCCAACAAGAAGCCCACAGGCCTTATCGGTCACCTGAGTACTATTGAAAACGTATCACTACTCCCCAAGGGCTATGAAATCTAGAAGAAAAAAATCCCTGTTCTGAATATCTAAGCTAAATTCTAATGTTCAGCAACATTATAAAACAAGATGTATACTTAAAATTTCACAGCCCTCAAAAACGCAATCTAATTAAAATCAGATCCTAAAATACGCTCACAATCACTACAATAGGATCTGACATGACCCATAGGGGGGCATGTCAGCATGTGACCTTTCGCTTGGAATGTTCATAAGAACTATCAGCCAGTCAGATTGCGCCATACAAACAATGATAGTTATTTAGGCGGTTCCCGGCAATTCGTAAGTAAGTTGCAGTACTTAATCTCTCTACCACGAAGTTTATTCCACACTATAATTTTTTTTATTCTCACATAAGGACTTTCAAACTTTCGCAATAATGCCTCATCTATTCCGTTCATTCAAACAACAGATCGTACGATGTAAAATACACCCAAATTAAATTAATTATGAAATGTGATTTATGTATGAATAGGGATGGGTACGATTTGAATAGTTTTCAAGATGGTTTAATTAGTTAACGCGAGGAATATAACGCCAGTCGACGTAAACGGTGCATTGTGACGTCACATCTGGTTGCGATGCGTTTTCTTTTAAACCAAACAATCGCATCCATTTTCCTTGAATTGTGAACACGGACGACTTCATAGGCGACGCGCTGATTGGCTAACATAAGGTTCAAATGAACATGACCCCTAGTCGGGTTATGTCAGATCTTCTTACGTAGAATATACGGCGCGGATCTAAAAAGTCTGATTTTAATTAGATTGTCAAAAGTGCATACACTGAAGAAAGGCTTTACATAATATAATAGGTGTATTAACATTAAAACATCAATAGATATGACTAATTTGGACCTATCCTCGAGCCCTGAAATTTACAATCTATGCCCTCTCGTCCCAAAGATGCTTCATACCAAATTTTAAAAGAATTGGAAAAGTAGTTTTCAAGAAGTTAGAAATGTTCAATTGTTAACGTACGGTGACGGACAACAACCAATTGCTAAAAACTTATGACAGTCATTAAATGTCATGAAGATGATGTCTCTAATCTGAGTCAATTACAGTGTATAGCCAAAATCCTTGAGTGTACTACATGCATCTGCAACAGTCAAGTCCTTAGCTGAGAAGGGGCATTTGACTTCCACTATGTCGGTCAACGTTTGTTTTTTTCTGGGGATGCTGGCGGTGCACATTTTAGACTGTCTTTGAAAGTTCCTTGCACAAAACCATCAGCTGAAGCCCCTAAGACCCCTGTCTCATGAAGCCATATACCTACAAATAATATATTCTTAAATTATATATTCTTTAATGTCCTCATAAAAGAATAAACAATATCAATGATATGTAAACAAAAATTTTTGTCAATAAAGATACCTGTTGACAATACTTCCACACACCCTTCTTTGTAGTATTCTTTTATAGCAACACTGTGTAATGCCCCGCTGGATGGGGGCTCTTTTTTCCGAGTTGTAGGCACTCAATAACCTTTTCTTTAAGGAGATAGTTAACCTGATGGAAAGGAAAGCATATGCCATTGCTTATAAGATTCTTTTTCACCTGAATGTGTATTTTAAAATTGGGCTGAAATTTTAGTCAATTCCATTCACCACGAATGTATGTTTACCTATTGCGCTTTGCAGCTGGAATGATTGGTCCAAAATTAGAAGTAGTAAATCTATGCTTTCTCACAGCTGCCCAGGTAGCATGATCTCTCTGCTCAATGGCGAGGACGGTTGTTTGTACACTGTATTACTTTATCAGGTGAAACGATCAGTGGCTCCTTTGCTGTAAGGTATTCCTGACAGCTGACACAAAAGAAGGTCCTCAACAATTGGTACAGGTAGTGGCCCAATCTCAGGTTCCTTAGACATATTCCAGTGCAGAGCTTTTAAGAAAAGAAACAACATTGAAAAATGAATTTGCATTCATGAAAAATATATAATTTTAATATATGTTCATGAAAATATTGTGTAGAGAATTGAATGTATTTATCTTTACAAACTAATAAGGAATTGTTTCACATTTCTAAGTTGCTAGAACTTGTAACCAATTCTTTTGTTTATTTATAAAATAAAATATGTTCAAATCATCTTTTACCTCCAAATACAATAATTTCAGTGAAATTCTTGTTAAAGTATTTCAAATAATGCAAAACAAAACACGTCAATAATTCTGGAATGAACAATGCAAATATTGCATACATATTAAAATCAGTCAATGCTCAAATCTGACAACAACACCAGACTGTTAATCAAGTAAATCTAAACTCAATGAAAAAAAAAAGACATGCAAAACCCTTGGTCAGTCCTAAGCAGGAAAACTGCTCATAAACAAGGAAACTATTTTCAGAAGGGTGAAAACAACCCATAAAGCGCCCCAATTGGCCAAGTTTATTATACAAAAATAACCTGTCGTCATCTGTTACAACTCTTTTTATGAAGAAAAAAAAAGCATAACAACTTAAAATTTTCTTGGTTTTTTAGGGATCCTACAGACTCGACTTCTTCACATTTTCAACAATTACCCCAAAAAAAATTATGCAATGCTTGAGCAATCTGCAAACGATAGCTGTTTAATAGAGAACATAATTTTAATCAATATCAAAAATATAACTGAAATATGTACATGTAATTAGGCTGATTGGATGGATACAGCTCCTGTATAGTTACTGTTTTCTTAGGTGATGCTGGCTTGGGATGTTTGAACCAACTACACGCAATGTCCGTTTTACTTGTCCTCTTATAATTACAAATATGTGTAAATTTTGGAGCAGAAAAATGCTAATATAAATACATGTAATATACATGCCATATTACAATTTATCACATGTTTATTCCATTATCCAGTGACGTCACAAACGTCAGTTTTACGTAGTTTGTTTACAAAATGTCAGAGCGAACCAAAATTCCCAACAATACAATACTCTAACGTACATGAATAACTGGGATGGGGTTAACATGTGATGAAAAGAATCTCCCATGGTTTGTGGTTCGATTTGATGTAAATTCAACTGGCTGTGTATTTTCTATCCCCTCGCCAATCCTCGAGAATAGAAAACACAACTCGTTGAAAGTAAATCATATCAAACCACTAATCATGAGAGATCCTATGCAAGTAGGTAAAAATTAGCAACCAGCCAAAATATCCCGTTAGCACTTTTTAAGATTTATATAATCTCATTACACAATTACAGTTAGGTATATAGTAAATATCTTAATATGACAGTAGATATAACAATGACAATTCATTATTTTTATTTAAACGTAGCCAAACAGTAGTGTTGCTGCCACATGGTGACATTTAAATTCTTCCCTAGAACACTGGCATGAAGCATCTTTTATGATACCATTGTCACTTTCTTCAAGAAAATCCTAGTATTGAAAAAGACATGATGTTTGAATAATAAATACATTGAATACTCAATGGACTATTGCTTTACTGCTTAATGAAATGCTGTGTAAGTGTTAAACTCTGCAACCATTAGGAAATATCAAATAGTGATCGAAAACTTAGGTAGGCAATTTGAAATTTCACGCGATATGTCTTTACATTTAATATGCAGTGTTATATATTCGGTGGGGATTCCCCTAAAATTTTAATAAAATACATTACTGTATCGCATGTCTTTGAAGAAGAAAAAATGATCCTGAGAAGATTCCTACTATTATTCAATACCCTAAACTGAACTCTAGGCCTAAAATGACAATGTCAAATGGCTGATAAACACTTACTTGAACATTGTACGATGTGGGGTCTGCACCGACGAGTTTATAACTCGCAGCTCATGGTCTAAGGTAAACCTCAACATCCTTCCACTTTCTACTGCAGTCTCGCTCTTTTTGACCAGCTTGCTCTGGTCATTTACGTACGATGCCCAGTAGGCTATAGAAAGCGCCATGACTTTCACTTTTACGACTATCTGGAAGTTAAATTTCTGGCTATTTCTCGCAGATCACGTGCCGATGCTTACAGACCCTATATTGAATGGTTACACGGGTGATATGATTGATGATTTTGAAGATAATCTTCCTTTCCTTTCTTTGACTTCTGTCTTAAATCTCGGATTTGCAATTCAGTCAAAAGGACTTCGTGCAAATTTTACTTGCAAGGGCAGTTCAGTTTCTGTATTTACCGCCGATTTGAAATGCAATGTGACACTGAAACTACATGTAAATACACTGCAAATCTTTTAATGACAGTATGTGGATTTCCAAATTTAATCTGCTTCCAGGGTTTTTCTTTTATTTCTTTTTTCACTTTCAAGGTACCAATCCTTTCATATACATAATATATAGCATTATATCTTTGTGTCATCAATTCTTTCCAGGCAGCGTAGGACTTGAACAAAATAAATCAGTTTATAGAATCTTTGTGACATTTTGTTTCGTTCTTACCTTGTTTCGGTACTTTCAGTACTTTGATTTACAGATACTGGTATGCATTTCATTGCCGATTTTTTAAAAAGGAAATGCTTTAACTTATATGAATTCATTTTACAGATGCTGCAGTAGGTTCATCAGCAGTAAAATATCCATTCCACAAACTTCAGTATACAGCTCTATTTGTGACAATGTTGTTCAAACAAATGGTTATGGTGTAGCTAGGAAACAGAACATTACTGGCGGATTCCCTGTACACAGTCAAAATCAAACAAGGGAATTGTGTTATAACAGAGTGGTTCACGGATAACACTTCACTTCACTATTTATTTAATTGATTATAGGAGAGATTCTATGGCGTTTAATGAACGTTGTTTTGCATAACAAAGTGCATCATTGACGAAAATTGAACTTAATCTCGCTTTTATGTAAACGGCGAGAATATTGATTTCTTATGAAATTACATCGATCGGTAGGGGGATAGTAGTTACCAATAATTCAGTATGGGATCATTCCAGTATTACCGGCGAAGCACGTCGTCTCCAACACTAGTTTTTCACTGGTTTTTAATCTAACCAGTCACAAAATTTGAAATCTAAGGAGACTTGATACAAACAAAGAAATGGATACATGGGTTGATGTATATTTTTTATTAGTGTGGTTGTAATAAGCACACACCCACACACACCTATCACACACGTATATATCTTGGCTTAGTGTGGTTGTAATAAGCACACACCCATACACACCTATATATTTTGGCTTAGTGTGGTTGTAATAAGCACATACCCACACACACCTATCACACACCCACACACACCTATCACACACCCACACACACCTATCACACACCCACACACACCTATATATATTGGCTTAGTGTGGTTGTAATAAGCACACACCTATCACACACCCACACACAATTATCACACACCCACACACACCTATCACACACCCACACACACCTATATATTTGGCTTAGTGTGGCTGTAATAAGCACACACCCACACACACCTATATATCTTGGCTTAGTTCGGTTGTAATAAGCACAAACATAAAATTCCTATAAAAAAAATAAGGGACTTGCAAATTTTTTATGGCGTTCAAAATTTAGCATAAGGTTGATCGATCCTCATGTGATGTCATAAGTTTTTGCAAAAATCTTTATCAAATTAAACTTTGTGCATGATAGAAATATATATTTCAAAGGAATCTTATTCACTGAATAGAATAAGAAAAAATTGGTAAACTATTGATACTGAAAAAGTTTATATTTTCCATAGATAATCAATTATTTATGATTTTAAAAAAATTGTCAAGGGCAATAACTCCTATGCTGGTATTTCTTCCATTGCATATCTATTATACAGGATTTTCCCAATATCCACAATTAATTTATACATATTTAGGAATTAGTAGCTTTTTTTTTTTAAACTTTTGGTATTTAAATTTTGTCATTTCAACAAGTTTTTATTTATTTTAATTATTCCGTAAAACAAAAATGTGTTATTTTCTGATGTTAACATATACTTCTGTTTTTTATATCTGATATCTTTAAAAATGTGGCAACATACACATTTTCTGTGGTTATTAATTAAATCTAACTATATTGAGTTGAAATTGATACATTTTTTCCACTTTCAACCATTAATATTGATAAGTCACATGAGGATCGATCCACCTTAAACTTTATTTCATTTGAATAAGTCAACATATACATGTATATACACAGTAAGTAGCATGCACACAGGATTTGGAGCAATTTATATTGATCCGTTTCGTTATTCCTTATTCAAAATTTATCATCCCTTTGTATATAACCCCAAATAAATCATCCCACGGTTTTGCACTTAATTGAGAATGAATTACATTCCATTCGATAAATTGTATTCAATATAAAACACTTTGATTTACATCATTTTTGTACCAAGCGTCATTACCAACTTGTCAAATTTCTAAACTTATGCGTGTTTGATTATTGGCTAACTGACCATCGGTGAAGTCCTTAAATTAGTGGTCAGTATCTTATAGTTTACAAATGTCCGTCTGTCAACACCCACGAGGAAGTTGGAGACATATCCGTTGATGATATATTTCGTGAAGATACTGTCGCAGGATGTCCTTATGATTATGGACGTGAAAAAGAAGGCTGACAAAAGAGGTTTGGATTTAATCAAAAGAGTTCTAGAGTCGTAGCCATTGTAGAGCGTTATTATCTCTAGACAAAAAAAATTTTTACTTTGAAGTTGAGTAACTCTCCTAAACGTCTCGCAAGAGTTATTGCTCTTTATATGATTCTTAATTAGGGTAAGGTAATAATTGTCCCTGACACCGGCAATATATATATATATATATATATATATATATATATATATATATGGTAATTAAAAATAAAAGGCAACACGAAAGTAAAACGTTAGCACTTTCATTAATATGTTCTAACGTTTTACAAAATGACAATTGAATTTTACTTGTAACACACAATTTGATTGGTTGGGCACGCTGAACACATTTCGTTTATATTGTATAAATGTTACTTGGTATGGAATCAATCGGATCACGCGCTCGTCATTTTCCGTAACCGGTAATTTGCGGTTACGGAAATAGCCGAGTAGTTACGATTGGGTATGGAATCACACACCCTTGACAACCAGGACGGTGCTACTTTTCCTTTTCTAATTTTACATTGCACCATAGAACACTGTTATGTTGATAGGTATTCGAATTGTCTGACACCCCCCTCCCCAATTATTTCTAAACAAAACGTGGTCTTTGTTTACAAATAAAGTTACACAAAACCTTAACGGAAAATGCAAAAATGAACTTTGAAATGTACAACGATGTCCTATGTGAAATACGAAACGGTATATCAAGAATTTGCAAAATTGCTGTTTCATTATGTTTTTACTTGGGGTGGGGGATTGCTTGATCCGCCTATCGAAGCATAAAATGCATCATGAATGTCTACAATGTAACAGAGATTAATATGTGGATCGCTATCTGAATTACTTTCATAATTTACTGTGTCGAATTTAATTCGCGACAATGCTGCATGCTATGGTAAGTCATTTTGTAGTTTAAAGCTTTTAATAAATCAAAAATCGCATTTTCTGGTGCATGACGCGATGTATACATGTAGCTTACAAAGTCTAGGCATGAAACATTCGCCCTTGGTAGGAACGACTTCAAAGTTGATATTGCACTGCGAAGTAAACATCAAACCTACATGTGTAATATGTATATACCTACGCATATCTTCTGTTATCAAAATTCGTTACAAACTCCTCCATAGGTTTTCAAATTTGATAAATAAAGTATACATGTTCCGATATGCGAAGGACCAAGATGACTTCCTCCACGGTCGACTTTTGGTCGGTATGTTCTTGCGTGGTTCAATCAATTTCTATTTACTGTTTACGGAATAAAATGAAAACTGTTCGCATCTTTTAGTGCTAAAATTATTTATATGATATAAATTGCTTGGGGGCAGTTTACGCTTTTTATTAAAAAAAAAAAAAGAAAGCATACAATGAATTCACGTCATAGTAACGTTGAGGGAAACATTGCCGCGTAAATTGTGGCAGTAAGCAATACAATTTCCTTTGCTTTTTTGATGCCGTCGTTAATTGGGTTTAATGTAAACCAGGAATCACCGACTCAATGAATTAATTTTTTTTTTAAATCTTAAAAATGACCTACGCTACCCATTAAACCTATAGCATACTTGATTCTGATAAATTCGGCCGACTCGAACTAAGCCGGGTATACCCGGCGACGCCTTTACAATCATGTGACCTGACTACAGTACAGAAATGAAAATGTTGACCTATTGACAGTATTATATAAGCATTATTTGGCATAGAAATAACCAACACTTTTACAAATCATCTTTATTTCACCAGTGTACCTGGATTAAAAACGTTATGTCATAGAATAATCCACTCTCGATTCTACCGTCAGGGTCGTAAATTACATGGAGGCGGAGGAGGCAGCTGCCTCCTCCAACTTTTGAGCCAAAAAAAATTAAAATTTAAAGTTCATTAGAATTTATGTTGTTTCCAATAACTAAGAACATGATACCTCCCTTAAAAAGCATTCCAAATCTTTCTTTTAGAATGAGTTAGTCAAGTAACATCTTAGAAGGCCCTAAAATCAAGGATTTTGCACGAAACGTGTTCAGTGTGCACAAAATGTGCTCAGCGTGTGGGGGCCTGGGCGGCCCCCAGACCCCCGCCTAATTTCCTGCCTCCTCCAAATTGAAGGTTAATTTACGGCCCTGACCGTCTACAAGGACGCCTCCTTGAAGCCACCTTCGCCTCTGAAAATTTTCCGACTCAATCGGCTTACTCGGCGGTGTACATGCGCAATTCGGGCTCACAATCAAGTGTGTCACCGGTCATCGCCGATTAACACGGGTACGCCGGATCGTTAGAATCAAGAATGCCAAGTATTAACGATGACATTAGAAAAGCAAAGGAAATAGACAGAAATGAATTAATTAATCCAACACCAAAGATTGACAAAGAAACGAAAATCTTAACACTTGTTACTACGGGGCGCCAAATGGGACTCTTGTGATTTTGTACTCAAAATTCAATTTCGTGTGGACAAAAATGACATTTGTTCAAAAAAATGAGTTCAAATAAACAAAATTGATAACAAATCACAAAAATGAATGTTGTGATACAAATTTATCTTTCGGTGGACAAAAGTCACCTTTGTCAAGACAAAATTCATTTTTATTTTGTATCACAAGTGAAATTTGTATGCAAATTAGTTTTATTTGGAATCTGAAAACTGATTTGCATACAAAACTGAGAAATATTACGACAAAAATCAGTTTTGTGAGACAAAATTGAATTCCGTCATAACAAAATCACTTTTGTCTAACAAAACTACGTTTTTATAAATGATAACTTCAATTATGTAATGACCAAAATAAATTTTGTTATATTAAATTATCTTTCGGTGGAGAAAAATCATTTTTGTACACAAAAGTAATTTTTGTGAAGACAGAAGTCATTTTCGTCACCGTTACTTGTAAGCAACTCACCGATTGGTTGAAACGTTGTCATTTAGCTTATTCTTTGGTATAGGTTAATCGGACTTAAAAGGTATGATAGTAAACAAATATTTGTTAAATTTTACGCTTATGATAATTCATGTGCCATTGAAAGAAAAAATTCATAGATTTTCAAATACTTCAATCCCGATTCTTTGTCATATTTACGTGTATATTCAACAAATATTTATTTATTATCATACCTTCCAAGTCCGACTACTATGTAACTAGGATCAAGTGTATCGCATACCTGATTGACAAAAATGAATTTTGTCATGACAAAGATGAATTTTGTCTACAAAAATGAATTTTGTCTACAAAAATGAATTTTGTCCACTGAAAGATAATTTTGTATAACAAAATTTATTTTTGTCATTACAAAAATGAAGTTATCATAAAACAAGTATGAGTAACATATTTTAGAAATACAAAAAGGATTTTGTTATGACAGAATTCAATTTTGTGTACACAAAATTTATTTTGATTACAAAAACATCAAGTCCTAATCGGCGCCCCGTAGTTACAACATACAACCTCAAGAATAAAAAAAAGCATGCCATAAAAGTGTAGTAATAGTGTCTAACAATAACCTCAATTTCATTTTTTCTGTGACGTTGACTATTTCCTTATAATGTGTTATATTATTTTGTGTAGTTTATATGAATCGCAATTATACGGTAAATGGAGGATTTCACACATATTTTCTTCACCAATCTTATTTTAATACAAAATATTCAGTTTTTGCAACCAATGCTGAATATAATTATTTAATTTATCAAAAATCCGTGACAATTAAGAGAAAAAAAGTTATTTTGTCCTGTGACTTGCCCATTCTTCAAAATCCTAAATCGGTTAGGGGGGATTTTTCTCCTATAAGTTCGAAAACAAAATCTTGATTTTTTATTTGGGGGTGTTGAAATCATACTACCAAAACCTCAATTTTCCCTACCTTCGATTTCTTAATTCGGGAAAGGGAGTGTTGACATAAATATTGTACTTTCTCCTTCGATTCATGTTTGCAGTTCTGTCTTCATCCTAACTATATGTACCACCATAGATGAAATTGGAGGTGTGCAACCACCCAATATCTCTATTTGCATATGTTGTAAACAATTGCATTTTAACCATTGTTCAAAAATGATTTTAAAAATGACCCCCCCCCCCCCCCCCATGAAACAACAATAAGACTAAACATTAGTTGAACTGCTTTTTATCAATACAATCTAAATATTTAAATTACTTTGACTTCCTGAACTTTTCATTATTTCACAATCATCGCCAGCAAAGCCAGTACCCAATTGAATTTTCTACGTAATTGTAGTGAATTGATGATATATGTATATCATATATAAAATAACCATAGCTTTAGCAAATTTATTTCCGGTTTCCTTCACTGCGGAAGTTGACCCCACCCCTCACCTTTCAATGGGTCAAAAACCCAACGTGGTGTGAATTTAGATAACAATAACGTTAGTAGGGGTGTGGTTGTTGGCGACCAAACATTTATGGTTATGATAACCTGATAAGGAAGTGTGCGAAATTTGAAATTCCTATCTTGCATGATACCGATGTTATCGCGTCAGTCCACGAACTTTTTGATGGCTCTACTCTAGCAAATAAATTTTACACATAATGTTTTAGAAGCCTTTACAACGAATTAATTGTCAATGCAGAATTAGGCTTATACTACAATGTTACAGGCTAGTCAAACTTGGTTTTTCTAACTTGGTTTGATGAAGACAAGAGTGTTAAAATAATTAACGAAGAACTCGTCTAATTTCCATGCTGCCTAGTGGAGTACAAAAGGTTTTAGCAATGAACAATACAAATTCTAATTCATGTGGACATTTCTCTTGCATATTAGATTTCTTTTTAACAACATTTAGAATGCTATAGTAATGTTAAATTCGATGGATCAATAGAGAATTTGAATGTTCAAGGGGGAAATGACCGTTATCTCCTCATTTTGTCATATTATTTGTCGATTTCTTTTTCGTTCTCACACGACAAACACAGACGATTTTTCCCTCAGTCCGATCATGTTACATGTTCAATATCAAATGTAAATAGTTCTAATTGTAACGGGACCGTTACCGATGTTCCCCAAACAAAAAGGGTTGTCATTGTGCTTCTCCACAACCAAACACCTTCAATTCTAAGTTTTTGCAGTATATTTGTATGCACCTATGATGCCAATATCAGTCTATTTTTCTCATTCATAAGAGATTTCCCGGTATCTAAATATTAGTCAATCAAAATTGAACGCACGTGCTTTTGCGTATGTGTAAGTAATTTTGACGATGTTACTAAGCAAAGAGTCTAAAATTAGATTTGCCTGATATATTTCAAAACATTTCATTGAAATCTAAAAATGGTATACATCAATACCTAATGAAAGTTAAAAATTACCATGCAAGTGCATTCCCGCGCACGCTTGATTTAGCATCTATTGTTGACATCATTCATTAGGCTGTAAACCTACAGAAAGAAATCATTTCATTTTAGCTTTTTGTGAAAAAGTTATAACAAAAAATGAAAAAAGAAATGCACGTGCATGTGAGTATGACTGCACATTTGTTGGTATCATGGCTGTTGTATCATATATCTACAGCATGAATTCTATAATGCTTGCATCATGTACAAGAATGTTTAGGTGATTTTAAAATCCACCAATGAGAATTCAGTACACGTGCATGCAATTGCTGGCCAGTAATTTTAACCATAATAATGTGTAAGGAGTATGAAGAAACACCAGAACCTTAAATTCAGAATTTTATGAAAAACAAAAACGTCATAGTCCTTCAAAAATTGAAAATTAAAAAGACGATGCGGGTGCACGGTGATATTTTTATCACACTATCATTAGAGAGATATATTATCTACCAATGCTGTGAATATCAACTCATTCGCTTTATTCATAAGAGAGATACGGACGTTTTTGTATTATTCAATCAAAATGAAGCACCTGCATGCGCGTGCAGATTGACAATTTTGACCATTCACATCAATTAAGGGTCTCAATGTCTACCTTCATGTGTACAGTGTAAATATCAAGCGATTTCAATGAAGAACAAAATGTTAGACTGATTCCGAAGTTAAGTACCAACAATCCAATGCACGTTCAGACAAAATGACTATCGTACTTCACATCTACAAAAAAGGTTTCACATCAATCCCTTGTGTAGTTTCTGAGAACACTCCCGGACAAAAAAGTAGCGAGGAAGTATATGACTAGAAGTGAGTAGGTCTTCCGTTACACTACTTTTAGTACACAGTTTCCTGTTCGTACCAAAACCATTGAAATATCTGGTGTGGACGAGCACTTCGAGTAATGTTTATCCTGAATCTCAGCGTCTCCTAAAACAAAAGTACGTACCATCTATCCTTCTGTGTTTAGTAAACCAGAAGTGATAAAGGAGTTAGATAGGTTACATGAGGGATATGTTTTTGTTCCAGTTGACAAAGCTTGTGACAACGTTGCCTTTGTTTGTAGGGCTCATTATTACAACTGTGTTTTAAACGAGCTTGGCGTTGGTTCCGCTTTTAGTGATCGTGCTTGTGCTCCAGCGGACCTGTCGGAGGGTGAAGTTCTTCAGAGCCGTGCTTCGGTTTTGGACACATTTGGTGTCCCGGTCAATGGGTCGAATGAGTGTGGGTTGCCGTGCCTATACTGGATTCCTGGACTACATAAGAACCCTTACAAACAGGGGGTACATTGATGGATCCGGCGGGTGATCTACCGGGCCCCTGTCTTTCCTCCTCGCGAAAATATGAACAGCTGTGAAGGGGAGGCTTCAAACTTACTGTGCGACTACATATGCCAGAAGTAGTATTAATCAAATGTGGATTCTAACCTTGAAATCGCAACGCTTTTCTCAAATAAATAGCATCAAAGCCTATGACTTTTCAACAATATACATGACCATTCCTCACGACAGGTTAGAGACTAGACTTTTTGACACCATAGACAGTTGCTTCTTCGGCAGGTATGGAAAAAGGAAATGTTCATATCTAGTGATCAGTCATTCAAAAACTTACTTTGTTAAACACCACTCTGATTCCACGCACAAGTACTCTGAACTTGAAATTAAAACTATGCTAGAGTTTCTCGTTGACGGTATCTTCGTGGTCTTTGGTGGTCAGGTCTTCCGGCAGTCTGTTGGAGATCCCATGGGCGCGGGTTGTGATCGAAATAAAGGACACCACAGAGTCATCCACTTCTGCTTCATACTTAGATATTTCATTAAAAGTAGACATTAACGGTAAACTGACAACTCAACTATAACAAACGGGATGATTTCAGCTTCTCCATTGTAAACTTCCCATATTTATGTAGCAATATTCCATTATCACCTGCATATGGTGTTTATATCTCTCAACTGATTCGATACGCAAGAGCTTGTTCTGTATATAGTCAGTTTTTAAATCGAGGAAAGCTACTGACAAACAAGTTGATGATACAGGGATTTCAACAGTCTCGATTGAAGTCAGCTTTTCGCAAATTCTATGGTCGTTATAACGATCTAGTTCGTCAATACAACCTATCATTGGGCCAAATGCTGTCTGGTGTGTTTCGTACCGACAGTTAGACCGTTTTGGCACACTGATTTTGACTACGAATAACTCCGTTTACCTGATCAGGATATAGGGCTCACTGCGGGTGTGACCGGTCGACAGGGGATGCTTACTCCTCCTAGGCACCTGATCCCACCTCTGGTGTGTCCAGGGGTCAGTGTTTGTCCAACTCTATTTTGTATTGCTTATAGGAGTTAAGAGATTGATCACTGTTCGTTATCTTCACCTTATTGACTATACCCCCTGGATGTTTCGGGTAAAATGCAAAACGAAATCGAGACGAAACGAAGTAGACTTTACATAATAAAACACTGAGCACATACCTCATAACTTTTGTTACACATACAACCATATAAAGATGTTTAAATACTACAACACTATTTTAAGAAACGTAATCGTCTGCAGTATAATTGTGACCAAACCTTTAAGGACAGATAAAATGATCTTGCTTTGTAGGTGACAGGATAATCTGTTGTAAAATCTTGAAAACGTCTGCAGTATAATTGTGACCAAAACTTTAAGGACAGATAAAATGATCTTGCTTTGTAGGTGACAGGATAATCTGTTGTAAAATCTTGAAAACGTACATTCTATTATAGGAAGATGTGATACCTTGACAAATCTAGGATTCCTTTGGAGATCCCAATGTAGCTTTGTTGAAAGGGTGGTGAATCACTCAAATTCCCCCCAAAAGTACACTGAAAACAGACACAATTATGATTTGATATTTAGGCTAAAACTATAAATTGTTGCGTTTCCTCTAACATCTAAGTCAAAATTATGGTTAAGGATAAAAAATCAATGTAATCAAAACGTATGAACGTGTACGAGTATATTCCGCTTCTCTATGATACACTTCCTTGTATTGTAGACGAGTCGAATATACCAGTCTAATTTTAATTCAGATTGGGATATATAATTCATATCTTTTTTCTTTATCTGTAAACAAAGATTTAACATTCTGATCACAATCGCCATATAAACAAATTAGAACGTCTTATTGAACATGAGGGGCTCATTTTTCACTTGTCAATTCAACTTTTAGATTAAGTGTGATTAAAATTACTTATTATAAATGAATTGAACTACAAATGTCAAGTCCTCCAAACAATGTTTCTTCAATGATCTCTTCAACAATATATGTTTTAAATAACCCGGGGTAGTGTGTTTAATATAGGGTCGGAAACACAACAATTTTTATTTGAGACCTTAATTATTCTTTAAAAATTTTAAACCTCCAACATGTAACATATTTGATCAGTTACAATTGTATTTAATTCACAATTCTTTTTACAAGGATAATCAGTAAAAATATAGCACAAACTCAAACATATAAAATAATTAACATTGTACATAGCTTTTCATATAAGAGAGTTCACAAAATTCTTTACTTTAGGTTCAATAATACTCAGTGCACCCTATGTGTCCTAACTTGGCCAAACTTGAAAAAAATCAATGTATGATCATGCAAAATAATTTCTTCTCCTAAATTTCTAGGATTGTTTCTGGCTCACAGCTCAGTTTTGATTTCTGAGACTTGTACTGTTTAATTATGTTAAGAAATATAATATATGAATGGAACAGCAAAGGTTTCTTACAGACAAAATATTGTTGATGTATATTGAAATAATAGTTAATTACATTGCCATGCAATGTATTCCTAATTGTGGATTCAATATGATTTAAGATTTTAATTTTTGTACAGTCATTCTCCAATATACAGATACATGACTAATCTAAATATGAAGAAAGATTCTTAACTTGATATATTATATGAAAGGTGAAGGTAACGAACAGTGATAAATCTCATACCTCCTATAAACAATACAAAATAGAGAGTTGGGCAAACACGGACCCCTGGACATGTGTGTTTCTGTAATTATAAGTTTGTAATTGGAGTAAGTAAATTTAGATTAATTGAAAGAGAAATGTAGATATTTCATTCATAAAAGGGGAACCATTTTAAGAAATGAATTAGGGACAATATTTACTGCATGATGTATCAGTAAAGGAAAAGGGGATGATGTACATGTATGTTGTCCTGTCACATAGACATAATGTGTTAATATATCATAAATGCTTGCCTAAATAAACATTATTAATACATGTATGTGTCCTATATACCGTCAACCTGTAAATGAGTATGATACCACCACTGAGGCATTTTAAATGTTGTCTACAATAATTTTATATTAAGACTGCAACTGTTTGCTACATATAGAAGAATATATGGTATCTGCAAGATGCAAGGTGAAGATAATGAACAGTGATCAATCTCATAACTCCTACAAGCAATACAAAATAGATAGTTGGGCAAACACGGACCCCTGGACACACCAGAGGTGGGATCAGGTGCCTAGGAGGAGTAAGCATCCCCTGTTGACCGGTCACACCCGCCGTGAGCCCCATATCCTGATCAGGTAAACGGAGTTATCCGCAGTCAAAATCAGTGTGCCAAGAACGTCTTAACAATCGGTATGAAACACGTCAGACAGCATTTGACCCAATGCGAGGTTGTATTGACGAACTAGATCGTTATAACGACCATAGAATTTGCGAAATGCTGACTTCAATCGAGACTGTTGAAATCCCTGTACCATCAACTTGTTTGTCAGTAGCTTACCTTGATTTAAAAACTGACTATACCCAGAACGAGCTCTTGCATATCGAATCAGTTGAGATATATAAACACCATATGCAGGTGATAATGGAATATTGCTACATAAATGTGGGAAGTTGACGATGGAGAAGGTATCTGCAAGATCTAATAAGATCCCTTTAAGACACCGTCTTCTGGTGTCTTATGCACATCTGTTACCAGATTTAATATACTTGTTATATTGACAATTATTGTATTGGATACAAGGAGAATCCTGTTAAATACAATGTACTGCCCCTTGTTGTCGTTTGCAGTTTTGTGATTAACTTTTAAAATTATTACCGGTACATATCTATAATATGCTATGGTAATGGTATACATGCATTTTACTACATCTAGTCATGTTCTAATCTCCTTTTATTGTTGCTTTTGTATCATGTAGCCGTCACCCAGCCAAGTGCTAATACGCTCGCCGTTCTTTAACTTGCGTGATCAAGAGGGAGACTCTATCACATCACTAGAAAAGCTAGCTCTATAGCGAAGCAGTATAATTCCCTCTTATACTCTCCGCTACACTTTCCCTCCACTTACAATCCATAATAATGAATTTGTCAATAAATCATATCATGAAAGGTGAAGATAACGAACAGTGATCAATCTCATAACTCTCATAAGTAATGGATAATAGATAGTTGGGTAAACACGGACCCCTGGACACACCAGAGGTTGGGGTACCTAGGAGTAAATATCCCCTGTCGACCAGTCACACCCGCCGTGAGCCCTATATCTTGATCAGGTAAACAGAGTTATCCGTAGTCAAAATCAGTGCATCAAGAATGGCCTATCAATAGGTATGAAACACGTCAGACAGCATTTGACCCAATGATAGGTTGTATTGACGAACTAGATCATTATAACTGACCACACGCAAAACAAGCTCTTGTGTATCGAATCAGTTGAGAGATACAAACACCATATGCAGGTGATAATATAAGGAAAAGTCGGAATTATTCATTACATATGTACCAAATAACTATCATACGAGTACATGGCATCCTTTCTATCCATTATGATTTTCTTAAGTGTGCTGTATGCATCAACAAGTTTACTTAAGAAAATCTTTACATTTCAAAAAATTATGAATGGGTAGTATACACTCCTACCCCAATAGATCCACTCAATAAAATTCATTCTTTGTATTCCAACAGTCTCGTTTAAAATCAGCATTCGCAAACTCTATTAGTATAGTCGTTATAACAATCTAGTTTACCATTACAACCTATTATTGGATCAAATGCTGTCTGACGTGTTTCATGCCGATTGTTTGCACACTGATTTTGACTACGGATAACTTTGTTTACCTGATGAAGATATAGGGCTCACCGCGGGTGTGACCGGTCGACAGTGGATGCTTACTCCTCCTAGGTACCTGATCCCACCTCTGGTATATCCAGGGGTTCGTGTTTGCCGAACTCTCTATTTCGTATTGGTGATGGGATTTATGAAATTGATCACTGTTCGTTATCCTAACCTTTCATTGATCACTGTTCGTTATCTGCGCCTTTCAATACAGAAATTCTTTTTGTGAGAACTGCATGCATTTAACTAAAACCATCTGATTGTTCAAAGTACTTCAATCGAGGGCTTCCAACTGTCATTTAAATTGCACGACTAAGACATGCGCTCTCTCACAAATTGAAATTACGCTAAATTTTCAATTTGCTATGTATTCATAGATTGAATTAAAATATGCTACCCGAAAAAAGGTTTAATCCCCAACATATTTCCAAACTTTATTTTGATAAAACAAAACACCTTCATTGTTTACGATTATGGTGATTTCTACGACACTTCAGTCTACAGGATTATAGTCCTGATTAGTCCCGAAAGCCCCTCTGGATCCATTATTCTGCTCATGTTCATTCACCAGCAGCCACTACTACCTACTTTCACAGGAAGTGAATGCAGGTCTATATCAAATAAACGTCCTGGACCCTTTTGTTTCGATTGGAAAGGCCGAGCACAGATGATCATACATGATGAGTATTTACTCAATGAGTTATCAGGAGAGATACATTGAATTACATTTCATGCCCAAATATGTTGGGCCCAATGCGTCTTTGCTGTAAACACCACAAACTGACAAACAGATATTGATAGTAACATAAGAGTAAGGTAAATATCTTACATACAGTTGGAATACGTAATTTTTTAGATCTGCTTCTCTACAACCCTTGACTGCGTTAGCACGATTTTCGTGACAACAATTTCCTGCATATGATTGTATGCAGGCCAAATCCCTGCAGAGAGCGTGTTACATCATTCATTCATCATTTATTCGCTCAAACCACAATGGAAATGGTACATGAGGTACAATACAGAAATTTCATGTATCAATACAAGTAACGTCAGAGGAATGTATATAGGTATGCAAATAAACAAAGTGAAATATATACATAAATATGTATACAAAAATTTGAAGTTAAAGCTAACATGAATTAATAAATATAGTATAATTCTATATGTCCGCCATATTTCTTTGCTAATCCGCCATATTAGTTGGAATTTCTATTGTTATATGTATCGGGGTTCGCATGGTATATAAGGGGACGAGCTTTGCTACGCTTCACTTCACATCAGTGTCTTCGATTTACCTGTGCGGGTAACTTCGACAGGTAACACGTACATCTCCGATACTAATTTATAGGACATCAAGAAGAAATGAAATCACGTTTTCGAACACCACGCAGTGCTCAAAATCATAATAAACATATCGTACAGTAGTAAATCATTCTAAATATATATATTTGGATAAATATATATAGAATGCCTTTTCTTTACGTGAACGTGCGTACATTTGCAGTAAATATGTCAAAACTATACAAAAATGCGGAGAAATATTTCATCTTTTATTTATTGATAAAATGGAATAAGCAAAGAGTACACAATCTATACCATTCACAAATACTTCAAGTAAAAGGCAAAGACATAAATACTACTGTACTTATAAAAATGGCATGTATGCTCGCCATGAAAGCGCATCGAATGCGGACGACTATTTACCTGGGCCTACTCGTAATATCTGTAAAGGACCGCAGATGTACGTGTACACTTGTCGAAAATACTCTAAGTAGTAGTAAAACTCCCTTTATTTGCATAATCCATGAAACAAAACGATAAACTCCATTTGCATTCCAACAGTAAACAACATTGTCCATTGTACAGACTGCGACACACTTAGCCCGTGCCGATCAGCTATCTCAATCAGGGGAAGTATCAGAGTATAATATTTACCCTGTATTGTGCATGAATCCTTATACCATATGATTTACTGGACAGAGTATTGCAGATTTATAAATCAGGAAATCGTTTAGGACATAAATTTGCATATACAACACTGTACGAGTGTATGGGATGAGAGAGAGAGAGAGAGAGAGAGAGAGAGAGAGAGAGAGAGAGAGAGAGAGAGAACCGATGATCTTGTAATAATCGTGCTCTTATTAAGACAAATGATATCGTTAATTCAATAAAAAGAGAACAGTACTAGTAACTCAATATTGCTCTCATTAATTGATAATGCAGATTTATTTGATTCATTTAAAGCACGTATTAATTAAAAATTACACATATTTTTAAATAATGTTATTTTCAATTACTTCATTTTATGCTAATTTGGCGCTCAATAGATCTTATATATCTATGCCATTTTGCGTTATTACATTCTGCGTCTAACTCGACGCAAATTGTACTAATGCAAAATGTAATAATCGAGTTTATCATATTATGTGTCGTTATCAAACATCAAGGGGAGAGAACAAGAGTGTCTGTCACCCACCTTTAATAACAATATCCATTTTTTGTTAGCTTGTAATGCAAATAAAAGACACATTGAGTGACAACCCCTCCCCCACTTACCCCAGCTTGAAAGTTCTGATATAATAGTAGAAGACACACACCACCACCAATTAAGAAAATGAATATATGAGACACTCATAGTAGAGGACTCTAACCACCCCATCCGACCCCCAACGATTGAAGAAAATGAAGTGTAGGGGAAAATTATTGAGGTAGTCAAAGTAAAAGACTCTTTAACCCTTCACCCCACATTAGGACTTTGAACATCGGACAAAACATCTTGGTTTGTTTGGGTGTTTTGTTTTATTTTATTGCTGTTTACGTTCATCTTTTTTAATTATTATTTTGAATGGCAAGAAATTTTGAAGAATCCAATTTTCCATTTTTTCCCCTGTTGTACCTACCCCCCCCCCCCCCCCCCCCCCCCCCCATGAAAAATGACGATACATGTCTGGTTATTACATGTACATTTTGTTTTGCAACACATGCATGTATACTAATTGTATGGTGCATGTAGAATTGCACCCTTTACCAAGTTGTCCTTCATTTACACAGTGTAAGGAATGGTAAACCAAAATCACAAAACAAAATGCATAAAGACCAAGATATTTTCAAGCGTAGGAACTTCATTCATGAATACATAAATACATGTATTCAGAAAAATCGCATGCATGCATTGCAGGACTATAGCATTTGTGTGTTTTAACGTTTCTGTAACATGCCATAATGATTACTTTGAGGCTTTAGTGTAATTTATTCATAAATATTTTCATTTCGTAGATCTGGCGCAATGGCCATACCGCTGTACGTAGAAATTTCAAATTCAAATGTATTCGATAAGATGTTAGTATGCATAAATCAGTAAAATTCGTGTTGAGCTTTTATTTGATACAATGTATGATACAATGTCAATACACTGTAATGCATTAGTAGGATATGCAGAAGGCAAGAGTATAAACATTTTCTTTTTTCATTATCAGTATTAATATCTATATGATCACGAAAAAACATTATATAATTTATATCCGGATTCATTTATACCGATTTAGATATCAATAAAAACAAAGCTGCATAGTTTGGGAGAGGGGTTTCTAATGAGTCTGATGAAATTAAAAGAAGGAACCCAACATTAATTTTGCATTCAAACTAGATATACTTCAACATGAATTCATTTCTGCTCTGACTGAAAGCATGATTCTAAATTCGGGAACGAATCTTGCATACAAAATAATTAATAGGGGAACACATAAATTCGAGCTCCTTTGGAATTTAATGAAATGTAGATATGCACATCTCTTTCAATACGAATTGATATGTTGTTTCAGGCACGAAAACAGGGAGTTGGGGTGGGCAGGAAGGCTGGTCTGCTTTCCCCACTTTTTTTGACAATTTACTTTTTTCCCGTTATTCTAACATACAAAGTCAGTATTTACTACATGCACAGTTCAAACTAACATTTTTTTTTTAAATTTGTAATGAATTCAATTATAAGCATCAACGCCTGTAAGTTTCCAATATATTGTCAATCACAAATTTTAAATAGCTGGAAATTTTTAATGCTTGAAAGCTTACATTTATATAAGTGATCAATCTTCTTTCCTTCTGTGAAATGATATATTATAAATCGAAGTTGAACGGTCGCTCTCTCTCTCTCTCTCTCTCTCTCTCTCTCTCTCAATGAATATGGACATACAGAGACCGTAAATAATTATGTGGTTCCAAAAGAGACAACAAAACTATGTTTTCGTTTATAAATTTCCTTTCATATGTGTCTTTGTGTAATGAACTGTTTATTATGGATTGCAAATGTAATACACGCATTTGCACACAGATATATTTTCGATCATTATTCCCTTATTTGTATATCCAAGTTTGTATATGATCATCGAGAAATTTTGAATTGTGCACGCAATATATCCAACCAGATATTAGATTCCCCATTTCTATAAACTGCAAAACCTCGACCAGACAAGCATTCAATACAGGAAAAAATTTCGACTCTGACATCTCCCCTGATTGAAGACACACTGTTTAGCACGGGTGAAGTGTGTCGCAGTCTGTATAATGGAATGAGAACGTGTTGTAAAGTTCTAACGAGATACAAATGGAGTTTATCATTTTGTTTCGTGGATTTATCAGAATAAAGAGAATCTAATATTTTCGGTAAGTGCACATCTCCGATACCTGTTGAATAGACGCCCGTATTTGATACTTTTTTTGGCGATTATACCTTGTGCATTGCATATTATGCATATGGCATGCGCCTTTATTTTGCAAGAATTGATATAAATAATATATTTTATGCTCTTTGCCTATTCCATTCTATCAGTATGTAATTGGCAAATGATTTATCCGCATTTATTTTATTAGAAAATGCAAATACTTGCATGCACTTACAAGTATGCAAGAAAAGCTATTTTTTTGTTGCATTTTTGTCTAACTTATCTAAACTTCCAGAATGTTGCATTAGTATACAATCAATATTTTGTAATTTTGAGCAAAGCATAATGTTTTAAAATGTTATTTTATTTGTTTCTCATTCCCTATATATTACTATCGGAGATGTGCACTGGTCGAGTCCACCTAGAAAAATCACTCAGGTGTGACAATCACATTTGGGGTATATACGGGTAGAGTAAATTAGGCTACCTGAAAGAAATATGGCGGATAAGATGAGAAAGGTGTACGTATTTATTAATTCATGTCAGCTTTAAGTGTTAGGAGAACAGATTAATTCGTATATCTTTAAAATAAACGTGCACAGGTTTTTAAGGTTTTTAACATTATTCGTTGACATGATTTTATAAAATTTCATTACATTTGGTTTTGTACAATATTTTCTGAGTAGGTATTCTTTTCTTATACTGGATAAAGCACTGCACTCTAATACAAAATGATATTCATCTGCAATTTTTGTTTCATTACATAAAACACATAATCTTTCGTTATATGGTATACTAAACCATCGGCCAGTCTCTACTGGGAGGCGATGGTTCGTGGTACGAAATTTCAAAAAGATGTTACTGAGTTTCTTAGGCAGATTTTCAAAATAGGTTTCCAGACCAAAACTTGTTTTAAAAATTTTGTACATTGTACCCTTGGAAGAGCTAAAAACATCACTTGACCAAGTCTGGACAAATTGACCCATAAGTCTTTGTTTTACAGCGTTTGTTATCCTTTTTTCATTCACAGTACCTTGTTCATACCATATATTGGAGAGTCCACATATGTTCAAAATTCTATGAATACATTCAAACCATGGATTTTTTTAAAATGTGCCATTATAATACTGTGTATATAAATATTTGTAAAGAATATTTACTATCTTGTTTTCATGAATAAATGTTAATTTGGCCCAATAAGAAATCATTCTAGTATACACATTAATATAAACAGGGAAACGTCCCATTTCACCATATACCACAAATGACGGAGTGGAACTTTGTAAACGAAAAACATGTTTCAAACATTTTTAGACGGAGAACATCTATAATTTGCAAGTTTTTCATATCTCCAAATCTCACACCCGTATATTAAAACAGGTAAAACTACTTTGTCAAACAGGTCAAGAAGGCACTTAACTGGTAAATTAAATTGTCTGATTTTTCTTATAACTCCATACATAGCTTTCTGGGCTTGTTCGCATAGATGTTTTTTAGCTTTGCAAAAAGAATCTGACCTGGAAAATGCAATGCCTAGATATCTGAATTCTCTCACATTCTCAATAATACTTCCATTATAATAAAAACGTTTCTTCAACATACATGTAGGGCCCCTTGAGAAACTCAAAATTTTAGTTTTTCCACATTAACAATCAATTTCCACTGCGTACAGTACACAAAAAATTCATTCAACACGTGTTGTAATCTTCAGCAGATTCAGCCAAAATAACTGTGCCATCAGCATATAATAAAATTAAAAGTTTTAGATATATCATTAATTCCTCTTCAATTGATTCAGAAATACTTTGAAGGCCAACTATTCCTTTCTCTTGTAAAAATATATCAAGATCATTAAGGTATAACGAGAACAAAAACGGAGATTAAATTTTCCCCTTGTCTTACTCCAACATTGCATGTGAAAAAATTACTGGTCATATCATTCATCTTAATAATAGATTTTATCCCCATGTACATATTTCTTATATAAGTAAAACATTTCCCTTTAATACCATTCACAATTAACTTGTTCCAAAGACCGTTTCTCCACACATTGTCAAAGACCTGTTTAATTTTTACAAATGCACAAAATAGCTTCTTTCTATTCATGAAAATTTGTGACAAAAATTGTAATGAAAGAATATTATACATTTATTACATGGTAGTGAGGGAGATATGAAGATTTATTCACCCAAGAAAAATCATATTCCCCGAGGGCAACTTTCTTGTTTTTGTATCAACCAAAACCATGCGATTCAACTGTATATCATATACCTAGTAGTGTATCAGCCCTGATACACCTATCTTGGCTAGGGTGAGACAGCTGCAAGTAGGTAGGGCTGTCTCGCCCTAAGGGCCGAGATATCTCTGTCTCGGCCCGTTGTCAAGGGGCTGTCTCGCCCTCAAATTTCAAATGGCTATTTCTTCTGTAATCTTTTGAAATCTAACATAACTACATGAAAAAATGATGTTAGACACAATTTTGTTCAAATATAATACTTTCTTCCACGACAAAATTTAATTTAAGCAGAAAAATTAAATAAAAACGTTTTCAAAAACAGCGCTAAATTGTAGCGAGTATCTAAGCAAAGGGGGGTAACCCAAGTAACAATTGTTTATTTAGAACAATAACACGTTTAACTTCATTTAAAAACAATCAACGTTCTAGGCTACAGAAAACAGTAGGAGGATTATGGAGGGTGATACTAAAGCATTATTAGAAATTCCCGGTCCTAATGGAGATCAAAATGTTAATTTACGGTAATTTTGATGTAGAAAACTGCTTTAAAACGATTTCTGAAATCTAAAATCCCGAGGACTTGGCAATAAAACGAGAAAAGCAGAACCAATATCTTCCGACGTTTTTCAACGACTTATAGATGCTAAACAGATGGGAAACGGTAAAAAAAAACTTACTTCAGTATAAGGTAACATTCCCTAAGCAAATAAATAGCAGCATCAGATCTGTAAACATTCCCGTTCATACGATGACGCCACGTAAACAAAGTTCTACAACTCTTACAAATTATATGAAATAATGAAAACGGGCGAGTTTGGTAAATCCGAAAAAAGAAATAAAAATAATTCACTTATTTCCAATTTTAGTATTCATTAGCAGGCCCCTAGGAGCTGCTTAATAGTATATACATGTACATGAACAGCACAGCGATAGATATGACGAGTTTCTCAGCCAAGCAGTTCAGTTAATTGAAACGTCCAGATTCTAGACTACATGAGGGGATGTCCATGATTAATCATCCAATTATTGTGACCAACAGTGGAATAAAGCTACAAAACCCAGACTTTAGCATGTTTCACAATGCCAATAGTACTGGAAACATAACCATTAAAGTAAACTCACCGAAGGAATAAAATAGTCAAATATCGTTGTATAGTATACCATGTATATATGTTAGGGTCAATACCCCCCCCCCCCCCCCCCCCCCCATTTAAAAAAAAAATGTTTATCAACTTGTTGTGTTTTAGGTATATGATATAAACAATATCACACTCTAATGTTGATCTCGGACCTGGGATTGCCCCTCGAGTGATCTCGGCCCTCGCCCTACGGGCTCGGGCCGAGATCAACTCTCGGGGCCAATCCCAGGTCCGAGATCAACATTAGAGTGTGATATTCTATATGTATCAGAGACCCGCATATTTTGTGCCGTATGAACTATGAAAGTAGAATAACTCGGACTTATTGTGACGTCACAATACACTTCGTCTACCTTGACGTTAAATTTATGGAAAATGCACGAGGCTGCCCAAGGGGTAAATATGATAGGGAGATATGATGTCTGAAAGGGAGATATGAAGTTTTGTCCTCCCTGGCACGTGACCGTCTGATTATTTAAAATATATGTGAAAAGTTTGCCCAGACAGCTTAACAAAGTAATTGGACGGTAATTTTCTGGTGACGTTGGATCACCTTTGTTTTTGTATATAGGTTTGACAACTCGAAGTAACCATTCATCTAGAACCAAGCCATTTTCAAATATCATGTTAAAGAATTTTTTGTACAAAGATAAAAATATTGACAGAGTTTATGTGATATGTTCATTTATCACATTATCATAACCTGGGGCTTTTCCATTTTTAAGTTTTCTAACAGCCCTTTTTATTTCGTCTTCAATAATTACACAATTGAGAATCTCATCAGAAATATCTACTTCATTTGTACAAATTTCAACATTACCGTCAGGTTCATCATCACAATCACTGGCATTATTATCGCTCATAAATCGAAACATTTCATTAATATCGGCAGCGCACTTACTAGACTTTCTAGAAGAATTTAAAATTTTCCAATATTCTTTAGAATTTGTAGAACGTAGTTGACTAAGTTTAGGTGTTATTTCCTTACTATAATTTTTAATACAATTATCCATTGCATGTTTGTAGTCTTTACTCATAGCTTGGAGATGTACTTTGTTTTCTAAAGTCTTTTGTCTGTTGTCGATTCGTTTCGCCAAATGGAATTTTCTTCTTGCAGTTTTACAGTCTTTATTGAACCAGGGTTTACATCTTAGTGATTTGTTTGAAGTTTCTTTAGCTGTATTTATAAATATATTACATATATCATTGGCTACTTTATTGATATATGCTTTACAGATACTAGGGTTTGCTGATAAATCGTCCAAGTAACTTTCAATAATATTTACTGCTTGTACATCAATACTGTTACGAAACTCGTTCCTTTTTTCGGGGACCATAATTTCACACTTGGGTGGTTTACACCTGTATGGTTATCTTTAGACTCTCTTGGACAGTAATGAAAAGAAAAATACACCGGGTTATGGACATCAGAAAAAAGATGACAAAAGTCAAGAATATCAAAGTCATGAAATATTCCGAAAAAATGCACACTTTTTAAAACATAATGAACGTTACTGCTACCTCTACATGCAGTGTTACCAAGAAATCTATCACTTCCGAGCCGACTGTTTACAATGTACAATTCATTATTCTTACAAAAATCAACAAGTTTATACCCAAAATTATTTACCACAGAGTCCTTAACGGATCTTTTTAAAGGAATTTGCAATTTCTCAAAAATGAGTGAACGGGTTTCAACATCATGTTTGATAAAATCAGCATATTGTCTAACATTTGGTAAATAGTTATCTGGGATGAAGAACTCATCTAAATGACCTGTTCGAGAATTAAAATCACCAAGACATACATATTTCATTTCATTTGACAATGTGTTTAATTCTTGCTCTGTTTCTAGAAAACAATCGTTTGAAGAATATTTACTTCCCTCAGGGGGAATGTAAACCACACCAAATAAAGCATCCTCATTAGTATTGAGGACTACTTTGTTTACTTTGAACCAAAAAACATATTTACAATCAGTATCAATAATATTAACATATTTTACAATTTCATCCTTAAATGCAATCATAATACCTCCCAATCTAGTGTTCGATAATTTCCTTCGACTTTTAAAGAAGGTAACAAATCCGGGTACATGTACATGTATTTGAAAAGTGTCCGAATCATCGGTCTTTGTTTCAGTAAGTCCAACTATATCGTAACTGTTTTAAAATAAGCTCGTTGAATTCAGCATAGATCAGTTTATTTTTTATGTTGTCTGATCTCCGGAGTGATCCTAGCGTCGGTCAGGGGTCGAGCTTTGACGCGCACGCTTCGCTGATTGTCTCATCTCCGATGGACGGATGTTCCAGGAGGATCCAGGGTTCGATGCTTCGTGGGTTGAATTCCGCGCAGGATTATCAGAATTCCCATGGCGGCGCTCCGATTGCGTCTCCGGTACGTACTTCTCGCCGTCTATGTACAGAACATCCCTCACCAGTTTGACGCGTCGGTGGTCGGCCCTGGCCTGCCTCATGACTGGATAGAGTTTCTTCCGCCGTTCTTCCACCTCCACAGGATACTGCTTGTTCACCCAATACCGGGATCCTTTTAGTCGGCGCGGAGCCAAGAGTCGGACATGTTCCCTGTCCTTATAGAATGAGAATTTCTCCACTATGTTTCGAGGTCTCTCAGCGTATTCTCTATACTTTCCCATTCTGTGTACTCTTTCGAATGATATGTCATAATCAAACTGCCATTTGGTAGGTTACTTAAGTAATTTCCCCACGTCAAATCTGTGTTTTTAATCAATATTAATGTGTTTTGTCTTTTACTTCCAATCCATATAACTTGTGATTTTGAATAATTTACTGATAGTCCTGATATTTGTTTGAACACATTTAATTCATGAATTGTAGCCTTCAAAGATTCCCTGGTTCCATCTAGAAAAAGAGTGGTATCATCTGTAAATTGTAATATTAGATGTGTAACTTCTCCCATATTTATTCACTTAATATTTAAAATCCCATTTGTTAAAACCTATAGATCCACCACTATATAAGCTATATATAGGAAATTGTTTTGGTTTTGTGTATTAATTGTATATCTATGTATTGTAATAAACTTGTCCTGTTACTGTTCTCTGTGTGTCAGGATCTACGCGAATTCTGTGCTGTTTTACCCTCCAGGTCAATGTAGTGACAGCCACAAACATCTTTAAACAAGAAAATGTTTCTTTATTGAACGATCTTCATGTACTTTTGTGACAAGGTAATGCCGTTTTGAGACAGGTCTGCCTCTATTTGATTATTATTAAGGAATTGCCATTCGTTTGGGGGGGAAAAGTAAGTAAAATATTTATATTTTGCGTTTGTGGTACTTTAAACTTTCTGTGCATATTTTTATTTCGTATATTCTCTCCTGTATATAAATGTACAGGGTGTCTTTCTTTAGGCACAGGTTAACGGTTGTCTAATTATAGCCGTTATCGATTGAACATAACTAAACTCATTTCATAATTGATATCACCCACAGGGGCTAAGCCCGTTTTGGGCCCGAACTCTGTGATACCATAAATATATAGAAAGGGGTCTAACTCTGACACAGATAAAAAAAACTAACCACTCGCTTCAAATGCCTAAAAAATCTTAAACTAGGTCAGATATGCGTAGTTTGTAGTTTTCCTTGCATAAATTAATGTTTTAACTACTTGCATGCCAAATCTCAAGTCACTGGTTCTTACAATAACAAAGATATACGTCATCGTTCTCTCGATTTCACTTGTTTATTTTTACTAGGACATTTACCGGTCCAGGTCACGGAGTCGTTTCTCGCCTATGACAGCAGCGAAATTCAGACTAGTATAGAAGATTTCGGACCTGTCAATTAAAATTTCACATCAATTATACGCTACTTACTTCCTCATATTTTAATAATGTTCTTCGTGTAGACGTTACATGACTTATTTTTCCTCAGCCGCATCAACTGTTGACAAGAGCTGCCGTTTTAATGAACGCACTAAATACCCGATAGACTTAAAATCTCAAATACCTTAAAACTGATCAAAACATTATTCTTGTGATATTGCACTGAGAGAAGGAAATTGAACATTGTTTCTTTGCTTTTTTAATTTTTTGTTTTTGTTTATTCTATTTCATTTAGATTATTATCACCCATTTCCCCCTTCTTTAAAGTTTTAGACATTTCGGGTATTTAGTGTATTCATTAAAATGGCAGATCTTGTCAACATGCAACAGTTGATGCGGCTGAGGAAAAATAAGTCGTGTAACGTCTACACGAAGAACATTATTAAAATATGAGGAAGTAAGTAGCGTATAATTGATGTGAACTTTTAATTGACAGGTCCGAAATCTTCTATACTAGTCTGAATTTCGCTGCTGTCATAGGCGAGAAACGACTCCGTGACCTGGACCGGTAAATGTCCTAGTTTTATATCTGTGTCAGAGTTAGACCCCTTTCTATATTTATGGTTCACAGAGTTTGGGCCCAAAACGGGCTTAGCCCCTGTGATATCACCCTTGAAATTGCGACAAACTAGAGAAACACCGCAGAATTGCATTTTCGGCATGATGCCCAGCATTTCCGGAAAAGTATGTAAAAGGGAAATTATGGAAATTAGAGAAAATACATGTAATACCGGTGTTGTAGTATGGACCACACCCTCCCTATATAATTTTCCCCAGAAAAACTGGCCGGGTTAGACTCCCCCCCCCCCCCAATGGATCCAGCATAGAATTTCCCCACTAAAAAGAATTAACCCGGACCCATCTTTCCCTGTAAGAAAAAAGAGCCCCAGTATATCATTTTTTTAACATATTGACTTCCGTGAAGAACGGAAGACCTTAATAATAATAAGAAGAAACAGTAGAATCGCTATAAGGTCTTCCGTGAAGAACGGAAGACCTTAATAAGAAACAGTAGAATCACTATAAGGTCTTCCGTGAAGAACGGAAGACCTTAATAAGAAACGGAGCAAAAACAATATGTCTCCGACACTTTGTGTTCGGAGACATAATAATAATAGAGGAAAAGAAACATAAGAATCACTATAAGGTCTTCCGTTCAGACGGAAGACCTTAATAATAGAGGAAAAGAAACATAAGAATCACTATAAGGTCTTCTGTTGAGACGGAAGACCTTAATAATAATACTAGAAGGTCTTCCGTTGGTAACGGAAGACCTTAATAAACAGTAGAATCACTATAAGCACTTCCGTCTGGAACGGAAGACCTTAATAATAATAGAGGAAAAGAAACATAAGAATCACTATAAGGTCTTCCGTTGAGACGGAAGACCTTAAAAAGTGAAAAAGAAAGAATAGAATAATAGAAGGTTCTTCTGCTGAAGACGGAAGACCCTAATGATAATAATAAGAAGAAGAAACAGAGTAAAAACAATATGTTCCCAAACTTTGTTGGGGGGAACATAATAAGAAACGGAGCAAAAAAATATGTCTCCGACACTTTGTGTTCGGAGACATAATAAGAAGAAGAAAATAAGAATAATAAAAAACGGAGCAAAAACAATATGTCTCCGACAGTTTGTGTTCGGATACATAATAATTATAGGCCTAGTTGTTGGTATTAAAAGCAAGAAGTAAGTTTGATTAAAAGCATAAATGAATTGCGTAATTATCGAATAATCATTCATGAAAGTTGAACGTATACTTGCAGTTACCTGTATGGAGCGCCAAATGAACATAAATTCAAATAATTGAAGATATCTTCAATTATTTGAAGATGTCATCAATTCATTTGATGCGCACAACAATTTAATTAAAGATCTCTTCAAATAATTAATGATATCTTCAATTCTGAATTATTGCGCGCAATAATTGAATTGATGATAGCATTAATTCTTCAGCTGAATTGATGCGCGCTTTAATTGAATTAATGATCTCTTCAAATGCATTAATGATATCAACAATTGAATTGATGCTCGCTACAATTCAATTGAAGAGAGCAATAATTGATATAATGCGCGCATTAATTCAATTGAAGAGAGCAATATTGAATTAATGATCTCTTCAAATGCATTAATGATATCAACAATTGAATTGATGCGCGCTACAATTCAATTGAAGAGAGCAATAATTGATATAATGCGCGCATTAATTCAATTGAAGAGAGCAATATTGAATTAATGATCTCTTCAAATGCATTAATGATATCAACAATTGAATTGATTCGCGCTACAATTCAATTGAAGAGAACAATAATTGATATAATGCGCGCATTAGATTAATTGATGAGAGCAATAATTGAATTGATGCGCGCATTAATTCATTTGATGAGAGCAATAATTGATTTAATGCGCGCTTTAATTCAATTTTTGCTCTCTTCAATTGAATTAATGATATCTTTAATTCATTTGAAGAGAGCAATAATTCTTTTAGAGAGAGCAACTATATAATTAAAGATATTTTCAATTCAACATATCCACGATTGAATTAATGATCTCTTTAATTGAATTGCTGCTCTCTTTAAAAGAATTGATGCGCGCATTAAATCCTTATACAAAAACATTATAAATAATTAAAGATATCTTCAACTGAATTAAAGAGATCATCAAATTATTTATACCGACCTCTAAATTAATTATTGCGGGCAATATTTCTACGAAATTGATGCTCTCATCAATTGAATTGAAGAGAGCAATAATTGAATTGATGCGCGCAACAAATCTATTATTGCTCTCATTAATTCAATTGATGCGCGCATTAATTCAATTGATGAGAGCAACGATTGAATTAAAGCGCGCATTAATTCATTTGATGAGAGCAATAATTGATTTAATGCGCGCATTAATTCATTTAAAGAGAGCAATATTTGAATTGATGATATCTTCAAATAAATGAAAATATCTTCAATTATTTGAGTTTATGTTAATCTAGCGCTCCATATACCTGGTTACTTTCCACTTGTTCTCCATCGACACTCGAACCTCTGCAATGACAATGTACGTCTACTTGTTTAACAGGGACATTAAAATGGTTGCTGTACACAGCGTTCTCTGATATACGTACAACGTTGGTTTTTCGGACGTGTAGTTGGTCCAATTCTATACTCATAGTACTGTATCGGATTTGTTTGTCACCGGAAATGCTTCACCGGAAGTGACAAGAAACGAGACTTATACAGCCCCTATTGATTCGTTACCTTGCACTAACCATTGACATCAGTCATCATTCAAAACATGGGTTCGGGACGCAGGATGAGGCCATACATTAAAATCAAATCAGCCAATGATATTCCTTGTTTCAGATGCAAGTTTTGTTTAGAATATAAACAAAAAGTAAAAAAAGAAAAAAAACAATGGTGTCAATTGACGAAAGAATAAATGAAAAGCATATAAAATTTCGTCTAATTGTTTATTCCAAGAAAGGTCAATGCGGTGGCATGGAAAAACCCGTCACTACGTAGGAAAATCTAATGACGTCCATCTCAATGGGGGTATTGTTCATCAATATCAAAGCAAAGGACCCGATTCTGAATGAACGTCGATGATTTTGAAACAAATTACGTACTTTGAAAAACAAAATTAAAAGCGCGCTGTGATTGTACATCAGCATTTTTTTCATGGAGACACTCAAAGTACTTTCAATATAATATTATATATATATATATATATATATATATATATATATATATATATATATATATATAATATATATATATATATATATATATATATATATTCTGCAACTTTGATTTTAATTAGTTTAAGGAATAATTAAGTGTTGTATTTCTTTCTCAAAATGAGAGGATATTTCTTCCGTTGTCGGAAATGGGAGGGAAAACCAAATATACATGTCAATATTTATGATTTTTTTACCGGTAAATCCTTCAAATTCATGGCATGTAGACGAGCCCCACACCCAATTTAATTAAAATTTGATTTTAGATCCGCTCACATACTCACTACACTAGCATCTAGAGAGTCTCGTCTGAGGTCAAACTCGAAATGGTGATCATCTTAAAGGATTCCGCTTTTAGCAAAATACATGCAAGGTAGTTCTAAAATATTGTTTTCGAAGAGGACCATTCTGTACTCAGCAAAGGTTTATGGGTGAAGTTTGAGCCTGGTAAAATATGCTCCAAACAAGGATTTTACACAGAGAAGTTAGTTCGCCTTTGACCCTTGGTCTAGAAAATTGGTTCATGGCCACTGCTCATCCTCCACCCATGGCCACTCTATGGGTGATGTTTGAACCCGACTGGGCCAAGGGTAGAGAAAATATGCTCCAGACAAAGATCTGACACAGATAGCTTCATCTACAGTGACCTTTGATGTAGGAAATTGGATCAAGGTCACCGCACACCATCTATACATGGGCAGTCTATGGGTAAAATTTTGGCCAGAGTTGGTGAAGGGAAAGGAATATTGTTCAAGACAAATGAAATCGGACGAACGGTCGGACGGTCTAATCTTTGTAGGGCTCTCGCAAAGCCAGGCCCTTGTAAGTACCCAAATCCCCAAAACGTCTAATTTTCAGATCCGGAAATGACGTCATCATCAAATATTAGATTCAAATAATTATCTATCATTTTTGAAAGCTTCAAGTAAATCGACCGAGCCGTGCAAAATTAGTTTTTTGCAAAGTGCGTTAATATGGTCGATATCAACACACTTTAAAAATGTTTTTTTTTTTTTTCGTTTTTTTTCAAAGTGCGTTGACTTGGTCCCAAATTTAAAGCACTTCGATTTTTTTCCCCTCAAAGTGCGTAATTTTTCAAAGTGCGTTGTAACATTCCTTTCATTGGATGAAACTGACTGGAGGTGGAATTTTCCCACACGAGAACTTTCGTTGGACAACAGATGCTTTATGTAAAGTCCAGCATTAGAATTTCTTTAATTTCATTATCACGACAGAAATGTTCAAATTTGATAATAGATCCACACTTGTCACGAATCATCAATTGTTTTATGACCACGTTTGAATTTATCTTTCGAATAAACATCCCACAGTTACAAAGTCTGTAACAAGCACACAAACAACCAGTCAATGAGTAGTCACACTGATCTTACGTACACAACTTTACGATCATCAAAAGACAGAAAGGAAACATGCATTTTAATGCGAAGACAAAAACATTCTAAACGGTCTACGTACAATGGTGCTTTTCAAAATAATGAATGAAAATAATTTACAACTGTCTTCAGCCTTGTTTATACGGCGAGAAAATTACTAATGAGTATATTTACTTACATGTATGAGCAAATTTGCTTCCGTGTGCAAAAGTAAAGAACAAGGTACGATTGTGTTAATAAAAGGCCCAAAAAATTTCTCTATTTTAATTGTGTCTTGAATAAAGCTTGATCTGTATTTTTAGGAAGTCAAATATATGCCAATATCATACTATATCAACTTAAGGATGTTCTCTCCTGGTTTGAATTTTTTCAGAGGTATCAAACATTTTGAACAACCCATTTTTTAACTGATACATCTTCATCAGAGAGACAATTCAAACATAAGAAAGGGTTAGTGCAGACTTTAAAGAATCAGAGTCACTCAAAGTTACCCCTTTGCTGAAACTATATGTATGTGCTTGAAAACAAACATCTTCAATAGAAGCTTTGTGACAATAAAAAGTAGTCCATCAGGACATTACTCAAGAGAGCTCTATCGTGTCATCAGGTCATTCCGATATCAGGGCATTACACCCTTGGTTTAGTTTAAACCCAGAATAATGAAAAATAACCAAAAAATATTAAATATAATAGTTGAATATCTTGAGATACATGTATATACCAACTCATAAATAGAATTTATTTGGGTGCATAAAACAACGTAAAAATGTATCATTTTTTGTAGAAATGTCTCATCAGGACATTACACTAAATATTAGGACATTACATCCCTCGGGTTTGAAAAAGATGAATTATTATGCATTAAAAAGTATTTTTTTAAAATTATTATTTACTATTTTTCATTTAAGTAATGTCACGGCACAGGAGTCACTGGAACAAAAAGTATGTGCGAAAGGTTTCTTTTTTATTGCAATTAGGGTGTGAGTTTTTCACCTTTTTTTACCTTCACTTTCTTCTGTTATTGTGACGCCTAGATGGTGTGTGTGCATATTAAGCGTTCCGCTCCAATTTTGTAGGGTATGTAAATCCGGAAACTGCTCCATTTGTCGCGTTTTTCAAGATCTATAGAATTGGACAGAATAGAAGCAGACCTTTTGTAATTCTAACAAATGCAACAGCGACTAAGTAATTGCGATTTCCAGATTTACAGCCAAAGTGCTCGTTACAAGAGAGCAGATCTTGAATAAAGATAGAAAAGCTGAAGTTTCATTGAAATATGGGATGAATGCATTGAATACTGTAAATATAAATTCTACAAGATTTCTCATTCATTGCAACTCTTCATGAAAGGAGAGCAGGTAAAAAAAAAAAAAAAAGAGTGCAAAATGGCCAATTTCTCCTTTACGAGCACATTTCTCCTATTTTCAAGAAATTTAGACTAAAATCAATTAATTATTCTTCATTCACATTGTTCACAACACATAATTTGTCGAAAAAAAATAAATCACGACTGAATTAAAGCCAATTTAGTGAATTCGACATTTTGTGCATACTTAAATTTTTGCTCTAATTTGTGTCGAATGTGTTGAATTTTGTTGTTGAATGGTACCTATGCTGAATTAATATCAAGCTAAATAAACCAAACAACATTTGTTTTCTCAACAAAATATAAGAAAATGTATGTTGATGTTTAATTCCCTTCGGCCTCTTATTTAAGGGACTGGCCCCTAAAAATTAATATGGTCGAATAGGTCTCGTCATTATCTACAACTTTCGTTCTATAACGTTTAACAAAATGTTTTTAGTTTTCAAGATACAATGTATATACAAGATAATGTATATACAAGATACAATGTATACCCGCTCACGGCGGGTGTGTGACCGGTCGACAGGGGATGCTTACTCCTCCTAGGCACCTTATCCCACCTCTGGTATATACAGGGGTCAGTGTTTGCCCAACTCTTTATTTTGTATTGCTTGTAGGAGTTATGCGATTGATCGCTGTTCGTTATCTTCAGTTTTAGGGGCCATACCCTGAATTCTTTAAAAGGGAATGTAAGACAAAATTTAAAGATGGCATATTGCTTAGAGTCACATTCTGACCAATTGATATTATATAATGCTTTACAAAATAGTTTTCGTTTAAGAGATAAAAGGCATCAAAGTTTCGTACAGTATTTCCCTAAAATCCCATATTACGTAATCAATTATCATTTTGCTGACATCAGCAATGCAAAACGTCAAAAACAAACAACTTTGCTTCAATAACGTTTATCAAATTCTTTTTTGTTTTTTGTAGAAAACATTTTGACACCTTTTGGCCTTTGATTTAAGGGGCTGGCCCCTAAAACTTGATATCGTAGAATTTTAAATCATCTTTCTTTTAAAGAAGATATTAGCAAAAATGGGTAAAAAAAAAAAAAAAAAAAAAAAAAAAAAAATGCACGTAAAATTTGTGTGGTTTTTTTCGAGGCCTACCGAGCTTCCGCACTTTTTACGTTTTAAACATTTGAATGCTACTAGACACAGCAATCGCTGGAAAATTCAAGTTAATATCTTGAATAGTTTCCGGGAACACTCCTGGACAAACTGACCCCTACATATCAGAAAACCGTCAGTATCTTACGTAATAATGGACCTAATCAAAATGAGAAAGAAGTGTATCACGTTGAAGTGAATATCTATCATCCCTGCAAATTTGACGAATATCGTTCAAGGCATATCCGAGAAATCGGGTACACAAAAATTATAAGAAAAAAAATAATAATAGAGAAAGAATAAAGAAATAACAAAAAGGTTTTCCGTTGAGACAGAGGGCCTTAATTAAATATTTCCATGTTTCAAAATTTGGAGAAAAATCTGTTTTAAAACACATTTTCATTTCAACCTAGAATATTTTAAGCATCTGTTAAAACACATGCCTATGGTCCACGTATTGCAGTCTTTGTTTAAAGAACAGCAACTTGTAAATATTACAGATTGTGGAAAAACAGGACCATGCTTCACTATATGACTCAGGTTTGTATGTACATGTATTCATATATACAGCTTTACAAATGTTTATCCCGAGGAGACACTGATTCCGGTTGTGATAATGATTGTCCAAATCGATAAAATATTTTCCTGCGGCTTGTATTGATTCAAAATGATTTTATTTTTAGACAAACAGAAACTTGAACGTATTAAAATGCAATGATTTCAACACATCAGGAATTGAAATAAATCTGCCTTGCTCCTTAATTTTCCTTTGCATGTTTGACTTAATTTCCTCATTAGGAATCAGTTCAATTATGATTTTAAAAAGTACCGTGTGTATGGAAATATTCTCTCTCTCTCTCTCTCTCTCTCTCTCTCTCTCTCTCTCTGAACTACATTTCTATAGTGGAAACTTTCAAACAAAAGAGACCTGTCCAAAATAAATGTACCATGTACCTTTGGGGCATCCGCATATTTATCTCTTCATCAACACATCTGGTACGGTGTGTGTAATACTGTCCGACTGCTACACTCGTAAAACATCAACCGGTCAGTGTCAGCTACCAAATGCAGTACGTACAATCATAGTAAGTATATTCCTTATTTTTTGCAGATACCTAATGTTCGGTTTGAAGGAAAGAGAGATATTTCATGCATGGCTTCAAATGAAGGCTTTACGACTTCCATGTTACCCAGAGACTTCATTCAAAGGTCCCTAAACGTTCCATTGAAATTCGTTTATTGAGTGGTACATATATGCATCTGATTCTATATTCTCTTCATATTAGGTACCGTGACATATATTTTCATCCTGAACAGAGAGTCGATCCATCTTTTGAAAATGTAGCACGTATTATAAACGAAGCCGGTCTGAAAGGTCATGTTTTTGGAAACACCCAGGTGAGTAACACTTTCATACTGCATGTAAATACCCAGGTGAGTAACACTTTCATACTGCATGTAAATACCCAGGTGAGTAACACTTTCATACTGCATGTAAATACCCAGGTGAGTAACACTTTCATACTGCATGTAAATACCCAGGTGAGTAACACTTTCATACTGCATGTAAATACCCAGGTGAGTAACACTTTCATACTGCAGGAAATACCCAGGTGAGTAACACTTTCATACTGCATGTAAATTGGTATAAACGTTACAACTTCGGGGTATTTCGCAAATTCACAAAAAATATTTCAGAATTTACTTTCAAAGTGTCGGATGTAATAAGATACAATTTTAATTTAGCCGGAAAAGAAATTTATAAAAGCACTGAAAAGGCCACGGCACTGTTGATTATTTAAGTTAGTACTCTACATCGTCATAATGGCTGACTTCCTTTAGAAAAATGGATGACAAAATCGATATCAGTAATATTTGACTTTTCCATTTATTTACCTAGCCGAGTAGCTCAGTAGGTTAGAATACCGACTGCTGAACTGTAGGTCGTAGGTTCGAGTCCAGCAGGGGTTTTAAATTTTTTTCAGATTACCTTCTACTAAAACTGTATTTTTTGACAAAATGAAGCAAATTTGAAAATTTTCAACTTCAAAATATTGTTGTACATATCCTCCACTTTTCATCTACATAAAATTTCTCTGGTGTAGCATACCTCCTTAAAACTCAAATTTTTGACGCAACCCGCATCTTTATCATGAGATATATACGACAAATATTAATAATCAACATTGTTGACAAGAATGATACACTGTAGGTTATTAATGTTTGCCGTTTTTTCGTGGTGTGTGATATTTGTTTATGTAATATATGTCTCTTGATAAAGACGCGGGTTCCGTCGAAAATTTTAGTTTTGAATTATCAACAGTGTCGTGGCCTTTTCAGTGTATATACATTTGTGTGTGTGTGTATATATATATATATATATATATATATATATATATATATATATATATATATTCAAATCTAATCTACTAAGAACCGTCTTTACAAATGTGTCGTTAAATTGAAAAATTTTGTCGTAGAAAATATTGTACCTTTCTTGCTAATTTTCAATGCAAATTGCTGTTGAACTTGGCTCGAAGCCCATTCCAACCTGCACTGGTCCTTAGGATAAAGCTTAGATAAAAAAAATCATCAATATTAATATTTGCACAGTTAATAACCATTAATTATGCTGTGTCAAATCATGTAAATTCTAAAATTGTGCGCATATTCAGTGAAATTTAAAATACTGATATTTTGAAAATTAAATATTTTGCAACATGAGATGACATATATTATGTTTTCATAAAGTGCCAGCGTATTCTAATTATTTCAAAACAAGCCAACTCTACACTTATCAGACCTGGGTTGTTGTTTTTTTACCGACTGTGGGTCAAAAGAAGCTGTTTTACATACAATACCTATGATATATTTGCCTATAAGGTGGCACATGCAGGCTTGTGATTTTACACTATTTCAAAAAAGTTTTGTAAATTTACAAATGTACATGCTAATGTGAAACTTGAAACCCAAGGTTTGATAGATCTCTTAGGTAAATGGAATTTCAAGATATTATAAGTAATATCATGTATACCAAATAGAATATGAGTGCAACACATGCACCCCTCCCCAAATTGCGAGAGACAAATGTGGTATATTCATAACATCCATATTTACAATTACATGCACATAGGAGATATATTTAAAATATTTATGTAGCAATATTCCATTATCACCTGCATGTAGAGTTTATATCTCTCAACTGATTCGATACGCAAACGCAAGAGCTTGTTCTGCGTATGGTCAGTTTTTAAATCGAGGCAAGCTACTGACAAACAAGTTGATGGGACAGGGGTTTCCACAGTCTTATTTAAAGTCAGCATTTCGCAAATTCTATGGTCGTTATAACAACCTAGTTTGACAATACAACCTATCATTGGATCAAATGTTATCTGACTTGTTTCATACCGATTGTTAGACCGTTTTTGACACACTGATTTTGACTACGGATAATTCCGTTTACCTGATCGGGATATAGGGCTCACTGCGGGTGTGACCGGTCAACAGGGGATGCTTACTCCTCCTAGGCACCTGATCCCATCTCTGGTATATTCAGGGGTCCGTGTTTGCCCAATTCTTTTTTTGTTGTTGTATTGCTTAAAGGAGTTATGAGATTGATCACTGTTCGCTATCTTCACCTTTCATGTTAAAGAAAGACTTGGAAGATTTTGCTATTTAACTAAGTTGCTAGCGATTATTATCACGAGTAAAATGGGTCTTCGCTCGTCTCAACGGTCACACCGTAAAACATATTAATTCAGTTAAGTACGGAACCGCCGCGGTGGCCTAGAGGTTAGAGCGTTCGCCCCGCATGCGGAAGATCGGGGTTCGAATCTCGGCTGCGACAGACCGAAGTCTTTAAAATAGGTGGTGACAGTTCCATCGCCAAACGTTCGGCATCAGGTGTTAATCATGGTATTGTTCAAATTAATTATGGTATTGTACCTGAAAGAGAAGATCAGGATTTATTGACAGCCTCAAAACGCCAATTTCTGTAGTTTGGGGTCAATTTTCTTCTGCTCGGCATCAAGTGTGAATGTCACGGGTCCTCGGAGATGACCTTAAAAACGGATGTCCTGTGTCACAATAGGTGTGGCACGCTAAAGAACCATCACTGCTCAATGGCCATAAGCGCCGAGCATAGGCCAAAATTTGAAGCCCTTCACCGGTCTTGGTGACGTATCCATATGAGTGAAAAGTTCTCGAGAGAGACACTAGATAAGATACAATCAATCAATTAAGTACGGTAAATTATAATTCATTTTAAAATATATATCATTTATGAAATTCCCCTTGCGCTAAAACACCCAGTAACATCTAAATATTAAGGGCTCGTATGAGGATAAGTACATAATCGCCAGATGACGCTAACCATGCAATGTGACGTCAAATTTAGCCTCGACGTTTTCCTTCTTCTTTCAAATCAAACAATTATAAACACCAACAAATACATCCCGTTTACTATTTAAAAGACAGCTAAAACTAAACAAAATTAATGAACAAATCTAAATTGGTAAAAAGGTAAGAGTAAATATATTGTATATTTTTATGTAAAGAAACTCATGAACTCGTTCATCTATTTAGTCGTATTACTATTTTATATATTTAATACCGAACGAAGCTCGGACAGGAAGACCAATCATCGAAAAAAGGCTCTAAAGGTAACACGTATGTAAAAGGAAAAGGTCAAAATCAGCAGCAAAAGAAAAAGAGATCATCTCTACATACGTTCACTGACATTTTATTCAAAAACTTCTACGTGAGAAGAAAAAATCTCTCGCTGTGACCTTCAATTCGACTTTTAGATATATCGATGACGTTTTGTCTATTAACAATGATAGCTTTCATTCATATGTCGATTTGATATATCCATGTGAGCTGGAAATAAAGGACACCACAGAGTCGTCCACTTCTGCTTCATACTTAGATATTTTATTGAAAGTAGACATTAACGGCAAACTAACAACTCAACTGTATGACAAACGGGATGATTTCAGCTTCTCCATCGTCAACTTCCCACATTTATGTAGCAATATTCCATTATCACCTGCATATGGTGTTTATATATCTCAACTGATTCGATATACAAGAGCTTGTTCTGGGTATAGTCAGTTTTTAAATCGAGGCAAGCTACTGACAAACAAGTTGATGGTACAGGGATTTCAACAGTCTCGATTGAAGTCAGCATTTCGCAAATTCTATGGTCGTTATAACGATCTAGTTCGTCAATACAACCTCGCATTGGGACAAATGCTGTCTGACGTGTTTCATACCGATTGTTAAGCCGTTCTTGGCACACTGATTTTGACTGCGGATAACTCCGTTTACCTGATCAGGATATGGGGCTCACGGCGGGTGTGACCGGTCAACAGGAGATGCTTACTCCTCCTAGGCACCTGATCCCACCTCTGGTGTGTCCAGGGGTCCGTGTTTGCCCAACTATCTATTTTGTATTGCTTGTAGGAGTTATGAGATTGATCACTGTTCGTTATCTTCACCTTGCATATATATATATATATATATATATATATATATATATATATATATATATATAAGATTTGTTAAAAACTGTTACAATATTAATTATACCGTTCATTTTTAAGAAATTTAGTGTTTGAATTAAAAATTGCACGTAAGGGTATTTTTTGGCATTTAAACACAAATAACGGTTGAATCAACTAAAGAACGAAAAATTGGCTGCGCCCATATAGATCATAAATTTTCAGTGAATGTACGAGGGCTGTTTGATATGTAATGTGTATTGTACGGTATTTCAAAAGCATTCGACTCAAATAGTGAAATGAACATTACATCCCTTCGAAGTATTCTCCGCGGTTTGAAATACGTAATTTCAATTTCTGAATCCATTTCTGAAATGCGTCACGGTACGCTGATTTAGGTAGACCTCTGAGGCACTGACTGATGGCTGAGCCAAGGGCTTGTCAGGACTTGTAACGACGACCAGACAAGAACTTTTTAAGTTTTGGAAAAAGGAAAAAGTCGCATGGGGCTAGATCTGGAGAGTATGGTGGGTGGGGCAAGAGAGTAACTGTCTCTGATTTCAAAAATTGCTTCACAAGATCAGATGTATGTGATGGAGCATTATCATGAAGTAAACGAACATGCCTAAATCCTGACACAAGGCGTCGTTTATGATAATATTTCTTGAGCTTTCTTAGTATATCTCGGTAATGCCGAGCTGTAACACTTTTGCCGTTCGGCACCGGAATTTGTGCGGCTTTAACATCACTTGAGAAGAATATGCAATAAAGAACCTTTTTTGTGCCTATGGTTCTTTTGGCAACTACAGGCTTTCTACCGTGTTTAGTTAGCCATATTTTGTTTTCAATTTTTCTTACTGGTTCGAAATAGTGAACCCATGTTTTGTCGCCAGTAACAATGTTTGCAAATTGTCTTTGATTGAATTTGGAAAACATTTTGAGCAATTGCTTAGCGTTTTATACTCGTACCCGTTTATGGTCATCTGTCAATATATGCGGTATCCATCTGGCAGAAATCTTTTCAAAATGAAATGCACTCGCGATAGCGATATGCCAACAGCTTTGGCAATATCACGAATCGTGTATCTGCCATCACTTTCAATTATTTCCCTGACTTTTAAGAAATTTGCTTTGCCTGTTACAGTCACAGGTATTTCTTCAATACTCTCAATCTGTTTCCCAACCATTTTTACAACAGTGGTCAACGACTGGCTCTATTGAAATGACTATAAGTTTAAAGCTATGTGATGCTGAAGGCTCGTGTTTATACCGTTGGAAAGGTATTGATTAGAGCTATTTAAGAGTATCATCCACGTTATCACGCTGTGGTGCAATATACATTACATATCGAACAGCCCTCGTATGTAGAGATTATCTCAATTTTTTCCATTGATTTTGTCGTCCTTTTTTATACACACATCTTACCTTTAGAGCCTTGCTTCACGGACGGGCCGAAGACTTCGCCTGGTATAAACTGATATATTAAAAATTACATAAGGGGGTAAATTACTACATATAGAGTAACTTGATCCGAAGAGTTGGACCCCATCTCGTTGACAGGGGCGGATCATCAGATCAAACGAGACGCGTTGATCTGATGATCCGCGCCTGTCATCTTGACGTGATCCTATTCTACGTATCGAATTCCTGTACTAATAGTTACGTTAGTAATAATATATCTGGATATTTATGCAGATATTCATTCCATACTGGCATAAAAACGCACTACAGGAACTTGTGTCTGAAAAAAGAAGCATGATGGTCATGGAACAGCAAACTGTGTTTTCGGATTTAGAAACTGATCTGGACACAACATACGATGTTTTGGTGGAACCTTTGCACAATGAAAGTAATGCCGAGACGACAAGAGTCACACCATCTCTACAAGAGGACGTCATGACGACTGATGGGGACAGCAGAAGAAAATTAAAATCTGATCCACAACGAAAGGTGGCGGAGTGGATGCAACACGACAATGATGATACAACCGAGGTTTGAAATTTATTTTGATTGTTGTAGCGTTAATTAGATAAAGTAGATTAATACATGTTCGGAAATCAATACACTCTGGTTCAAAGGGAACAAAATATCCGCATCTGGTTCATATACATTCAACTCATTTCCTGCATCGTCCGTAGTATAGCTGTTGATCGTGAGGAAAGACCACTGGACGCACATTTCTTGCAGCTCATGTGCTCATTTTGTGCAGAAGGGCTTTATTCTAGCCTACTTTTACCCAAGACATCATTTTACACTCTATGAAATGGACAGTCGTTTTGTAGGATTTTGTATCAAGGCCTGTTCGTCCATCATGAATTGCTATTATCTAAGAAATATTTTATATCCTTCATTGTTTCATTTTCAACTCCTGACTTTTTCGGTAGCCCTGTAGTTACGGCGCGCTCTTCGAAACAGGGAGCATCGGGTTCAACAGTCAATCCCGTGGGGATCCGGGTTACAACAGGTCCTCAGTAACCCTTGCTTGTTGTAAGAGGCGACAAAATGGGGCGGTCCTTCGGATGAGACCGTAAAAACCGAGGATCCGTGTCAGAGCAGGCGTGGCACGGTAATGATCCCTCCCTGCTCAAAGGCAGTAAGTCCCGTTAAACAATATTCAATCAATCCCTGAGCCGCGTCAAAGCGAAGAAATCCAACATAGGTAGTGACTGTTCAATTGCAAACTGCCTGGTATTAGAACTGATAGTCACGAATCTTCAAGATATGACCTTTAAGATGGAGGTTCCGTGTCACGACAGGTGTACCTGATCGAGATATAGGGCCCACGGTGGGTGTGACCAGTCGACAGGGGATGCTTACTCCTACTAGGCACCTGATCCCACCTCTGGTATATCAAGGGGTCCATGTTTGCGAATTCCCACTGCTACGTTTCGATCACCTCAATTGTGTTTACAAACTGTGCAGATTACCAAGCAATGGTGGCCAATAAAACAGCAAACCGTTGCTTACTTTTGCATGAACTTGAGTAGTTTTAAAAAATGTTTTTAGCTACAGAATAGTTATTTAGCCAAAAGTACATGTAGCAATAAACCAAATATAGTAACATTCTTTCATCAAATTCTTTACTGTACATGCATGAGATTGACAGAATGTTTCTTATATGCTGTTAAAAAAAGCTTTCCCTTTGCCTTTTATTCCGGGTTATACTCCATTCTCTTTTTTTTTCGGAGTAAAATTAAAAGAAAAAACTCCTTCTAGAATTATTTCGACCGTGTTACCGGTCTTCTTTCTTGTTTATCTGTGATAGCAACGTAACGCAAGACTAATACACAAACGTACTATGACGTCATAGTAAGTATTATATAGTTGAAAAGTAACGTAAAAGTTGGTATTGCGCAAAAAACATTTGAAAAGATAAGAGTCTAATAATAAAATGAGCAGTACTCACCTGGCCTCGTGGACTTACTTGACTTGACTTATTCCTCTTGGACCCTGAGGGGGCATAGGGCCTCAACAATAGTTTTCCATCTGTCTCGGTCATGTACAGCTTGTTTGGTTTCTCCCCATGACATCTGGATCGACCTGAGCTCTGTGTTTAAAGTCCTTCGCCATGTTGTTACTGGGCGCCCCCTTTTTCTCTTTCCCTGTAGATTCCATTCTAATGCATGTCTTGTGATGTTATTCTGTGGTCGTCTGAGGATATGACCAATCCAACGCCATTTTCTTCTTTTGATGGTGTATATTATTGGAGTTTGGCTTGTTCTTCTCCATAATTCCTGTTTTGATATTTTCTCAGGCCATCTGATTTTCAATATCTGTCTGAGACATTTGTTTATAAAAACTTGGAGGTCATGCTCTGTTTTATTTTAGTTTGTTTCCATGTCTCAGATCCGTAAAGAAGAACAGATTTTACATTGGTTTCGAATATTCTGATTTTCGTTTTGAGGCTGATGTTATTGCTCTTCCAGATTGGTCTCAAGGTAACAAAGGCATGTCTTGCTTTCCCAATTTTACTTCTGATATCTCCATCTGCTCCTCCAGTTTTGCTGACTATGCTTCCCAGATACGTGAAGCTATCAACATATTGGATGCTGTTGCCTTCCCACATCACAGGCGAGTCATGTTGTGCATTGATTCTTAGGCACTTGGTCTTTTTGGTGTTTATTTCAAGTCCTGTTGACCTTGCAACTGTTTGGAGTGACTCTGTTTTCCGTTGGATATGCTGGAACAGATGTGATAATAAGCTGACGTCATCTGCGAAGTCCAGATCTTCTGGTTTGGATGATAGTGTCCATTGAATACCTCTGGGTGGTGTCATGCTTGTTTTCATTATCCAGTCAATGACAAGAGAGAAGATCAGAGGGGATAATAGACATCCTTGACGTACCCCTGTGCTCACGTTGAACGATGGTGACAGTGATGAATTGTGAATGACTTGGCATTTGGTGTTGTTATAGAGTCCTTGTATTATTCTAACAATTTTTTCTGGGATACCATGTCTCAGAACTTTCCATATTATTATGCGGTCAAGCATGTCGAAGGCTTTTTTGAAGTCGACAAAGTTGATATAGAGTGGTGACTGCCATTCGAGAGATTGTTCTATGATGAGACGCAATGTGGCTATTTGGTCTGTACATGAGCGTCCATATCTGAATCCTGCTTGTTCATCTCTGAGGCATCTATCGATGGCTTCTTTGATTCTTTCAAGAATTATGCGTGTCAAGACTTTGCTAGGTAGTGAGAGTAGTTGTATACCTCTCCAGTTTTGACAATCACTAAGGTCTCCATTCTTTGGCAATTTTACTATGAACCCTGTTCTCCAGTCCTCTGGTATTTCCTCAGATGTCCAGATAGTATTTAACAGATCGTGGAGTATATTTGCTGTTGTTTCAGGGCTTGCTTTCAGTACTTCTGGTGGAATATAGTCTGGTCCTGGAGCTTTACCGTTTTTGATTTTTCGAATTGCCTTGATCATTTCATCTTTAGAGATGGCGAATGTTTCAATATCAAGATCATCACGTGGAGGAATGTCAGGGCTATTGACAATCTCATCTCCATTTAGAAGGCTGCTGAAGTAATCTTTCCATCTTTCTAGTTGTTTTTCCAGTTTCGTTATGGCGTTTCCACCTCTGTCTCTTATTGGTCTTGATGTATTGGTCTTTCTGCCTGCCAGCTGTCTTGTAATGTTACAAACAGTTTTAGTGTAATTTCTAATCATGGCATTTTCAGCTTCAGTAGCTAGTTGGTTAATATATTTCCTTTTGTCAAGCTTCGCATTTCTTTTAACTTCTTTCTACAGATCTGAGTATGTATTCTTTTGAAAGCTTCTCTTTCTGGGATCTAGTTTTTGCTTGTTCAAGTTGGATTTTAGTTTTTCTTCTTTTATCGATGGCATCGATTGTTTCATTTGACAACCAGGTCTTGTATTGTCTCTTGTTGTAACCAAGCTCTTCTTTGCAAGTGGTATTAAAAGAGTTCTTAACTCTCTGTCATTTCGTTTCTAATGTACCATCATCTACATCTGCAAGGGCTTGAAAACGATTGCTGAGTTTGATAGTAAAGTATCTGATGTTTTGACCATCTCTAAGCTTCTCTAAGTTGTATCGTCTGCTCAGCTGTTCACCTTGTTTAACTGCTCTGGATATTTTGATTTTGAAATTTGCCACCAGTAGTTTATGATCAGAACCAACATCAGTACCTCTATAGACCCTGCCATCTTGTAAGCTCTTTCTCCATCTCCTGGCTACGGTAATATGATCTATCTGATTTTTGGTCTTTGTATCTGGTAATGTCCATGTTGTTTTATGGATATTCTTGTGAGGAAAAATTGTTCCACCAATAACAAGGTCGTTTTGTGCACAAAAATCTGCAAGCAGTTCTCCATTTTCATTGATGGTTCCTATGCCTTCTTTCCCCATGATGAACTCTCTTCCGTTGTTGTCTTTACCCACTTTTGCGTTCATGTCTCCCATCAATATTAAAATTTCTCTAGGTGTTACATTTTCTATTACACTTTGAAGTTGATCATAAAATTCTTCTTTATCGTTTTCTTCTGCTACGTTTGTCGGGGTATAGCACTGTATAATGGTCACTTTCTGGAATTTTGACATAAAGCGAGCAACGATGATCCTCTCGCTAACTGGTTCCCATTCCATGAGTGATGACTTTGCCTTGTTGTTGAGTAAAATGCCAACTCAATTATGGTGGTGATCATTTTCGTTTGGTGGTCCTGAGTATAGCAATGTGTGGCCTGATGTTAGCATTACATTTCCTGATGTTGTCCATCTAACTTCGCTAAGTCCCAATATGTCTAGATCATATCTGTCCATCTCTCTTGCCACCTGGGCTGATCTCCCCGTTTCATAAAGTGTACGCACATTCCAACATCCAATTCGTGAAGCGGTCTTAGGCGAGAGAAGATTCATCGGTGAATTTCTCCACTTCATTTGCTCTCTCCTGGGTCGATTCCGTAATCCATTTAAAGTGTTTTCTATTGTTTCGGTTTCTGTAGCCTAAGGTTTTTTTTTCCATGATGGGGTTGCTGACCCCATGCACAACCTCTATTTCCCACGAGGAGTGGAGGCTTTTATTTCAGAGTCTCCTTCTCTTAGACTGATTGTCAACCAAGGCTGATGAACACAATCTGTCCATTTGTTGGATGTCTGGGCGACTAATGGGTTCCAACAACCAGGACTTTATGTCAGAGTTTTCCCTCTCCTAGATGAGCTACCCTCCAAGGTTTAACGAGCCTCATCTACCCGAAGCTACTGGTTTTAAAGCGCCAATGACTCGCCATCATCCTTCTCCTTGTTAGTAAAATCAGTTCCGCCACGGGAAGGCCAGGAGCTGGGCTTTCGTTGACAGAGGCTATATATATATTTTACGCTTGCCTAAAGGGGCACTTAAATGACATTGGGTGCTTATTCCCAATATCACCCCCTTGGCAATACCAACCTTAAGAACCTGGCCTCGTGGACACATCCTAAAATATGACTATGTGTACAATTAAATATTTGGTAAATAATGTAGCAAAATTTTTGAAATGTTTGTTCACAGAGCAGTTAACGTCTGGCCTAAGTGAATACAAACAAGAAATATCACAATAAGTAGTTAATCGTGAATACATAAATATTTACATTTAAATTGTTAAAATCAGTCATAATGACACGTTCAATGCATACACGACATTAATTACCGTATAGCGTTTTTTTCCGCGGGGTTATAATTTTGGCTTATTTTAGCGGTTAGATAGCTTTCCGCCAAAATTTTAAGCGCCAAATATGCACCCAATTGCATGCGATTTCAGTATTTGAAAGAGAGACAACTTTTCCTTGTCCGCCAAAATTTATTCCGCTGAAATTATTAGCATACCTTTGAACCAGCAAATCGCCAAATTTTAGACCAGCGGAATAAACCCGCTATACTATTAAAGACAATTTTGAAAGCGTTTGACGGATAGCGTTTTGACTTCTTGCGGTATTTTTGTTGTTTTTTTTTTACCTCTTCTTCTGCACAAATCACTCTATGATGAAACGAATTCATTAATGTTCAACATGCTGCATATGACCTAAATTTGTCAATTTGAATATATAGGCAAGCTGTAAATTTTTAGTGACTAGGCGTTTTGAAATTATATATAAACCATCCTTGAATTCTTCCTCATATATAGCCTAATTTCACGTCAATTATAATTATTAATTTTTTTATTTTCAATTTCTTTTCTCAAGGTGTCTTCAATGAAAACGTCGTCAATGAAAAATGATATTCCAGAGATCTCTGTCGGACATAGTCTAGATGCGTAAGTATACAAAAGCAGAGAGAGAGAGGGGAGAGAGAGAGAGAGAATATGTCCCCAAACGGATTTTGGGAACAAATTGGTTTTACTCTGATTCTTATTAAGGTCTTCCATTTGCAACAGAAGACCTTATAATGATTCTGCAGTTTATTATCAAACTGGATGCTTACTCCTCCTAGGCACCTGATCTCACCTCTGGTATGTCCAGGGGTTCGTGTTTGCACAACTCTTTTTTTTTTTTGTATCCCTTATAGGAGTTTTGAGATTGATATCTGTTCGTTATCTTCACCTTTCATTATGTTCTCCAAACAAAGTTTGGGAATATATTGTTTTACTAGGCCTCTACCAAAATTGTAAATTTCATGTTCCCCGGGGTAGGGGTTCTGACCCCAGGATGGGGCCAAATATTTAGTGTTTATGTGTAAAACACTTAGATAACACCTTCTTTAGTGCTATTGAAACTTGAAATAGATATTTAGAAAGAACAGGTAATCCTTTACCAAAATTGTAAATTTGATGATCCCAGGGGTAGGGTTTTTGGTATCAGGGTGGGGCCAAAATGGTCAGTTACAGTCCCTGAAACGTTCTTCTTTCCCACTTGAATGGTGACCACACGGTGAACGCACGCAGAGTGAACGGTTGGTAAACAGTTAACGGTGAGCGAACGGAGCGCAAACGTGAACGCAATGTGAAAGGTGAGCGCACGGTGAACGCAATACAAACTATTCATTCGGAATATTTCGAATGTTTCCCTTTGATTGTACTTTTTTCATAATCGGGTATAATGCCTTTTTGTAAATAAAAAAAAAGTACTGAATGTATATTTCTCGTGAAATGATCGCAAATTTCACATGATTTCACGAAGCATTCATACACAAACAAAAAGCTTGCATGTGCACATTGTGTGTAGTTTTACAGGTACAGATACACATTGTGTGTAGTTTTACAGGTACAGATACACATTGTGTACAGTTTTACAGGTACAGATACACATTGTGTACAGTTTTACAGGTACAGATACACATTGTGTGCAGTTTTACAGGTACAGATACACATTGTGTACAGTTTTACAGGTACAGATACACATTGTGTACAGTTTTACAGGTACAGATACACATTGTGTACAGTTTTACAGGTACAGATACACATTGTGTACAGTTTTACAGGTACAGATACACATTGTGTACAGTTTTACAGGTATAGATTCACATTGTGTGCAGTTTTACAGGTACAGATACACATTGTGTGCAGTTTTACAGGTACAGATACACATTGTGTACAGTTTTACAGGTATAGATTCACATTGTGTGCAGTTTTACAGGTACAGATACACATTGTGTGCAGTTTTACAGGTACAGATACACATTGTGTGCAGTTTTACAGGTACAGATACACATTGTGTGCAGTTTTACAGGTACAGATACACATTGTGTGCAGTTTTACAGGTACAGATACACATTGTGTACAGTTTTACAGGTACAGATACGTGTATACATGGAAAGGCAGGGACAATGCATGTTTCGAATCATTTTCTGTAGTATTTAGAATGCTTGACGAACTCAGTTGTTTGGGATATGTGTAATTAACAAACACCCAAAAAGTGGATTAAAATAACTGCATTAAACAAACAACACGGACTGTATAGGTACCAAGTGTCAACGACTTCACACTCCTAAACAGTATAAAAAGTTTATTTCCCACCTTAGATTAAACATTCAGATTTTGTGTCATTCTCTTTATGGGAACTATATCGACCCGAAGCAGTAAAACCATAATCTATGTAAGTACAAATTTTATTACTAATATTATTAGTGAGACCAAGTATTGCATTTAGATCGTTCAGTATTTGTATATCTTTGATGCAGATAAACTAACTACTGTATTTAACTACACGTACAATGTTTAAAGTATTTCACTTTGGTGTTCCGAATGACAATGCAAAGACTGAACGAACGGTGAATGCATGGTGAACGTTTTGTGAACGGTGAACGCGAATGGTTGGTGAACAGTGACGCAAAAATGTTAACGGTGAGCGCACGGGAAAATGGTCGAGAACGTGTCAGGGACTGTATTAAATGTGTGAACAATAGACATGTCTAACTTCTTAATAACTATCATTCTAATTCTTTTCAAATTTTGGTATGAAGCATCTTTGGAACAAGGGGGACATAAATTGTAAATTTCAGGATTCCTGCACCCCTGGAGCCTTTAGGGACGGGACCAAAACTGCCCAATTTTCAAAAATCTTTTCTAGAACCGCACATGTGTAAGAAAAAACTAAATACATAGTGATGTAGAGCAGGAAGGGATCTACCAAAATTGTAAATTTCATGATCCCCAGGGTAGGGGTTCTGATCCCAGGATGGGGGCCAAACTTACTATGTCGTGTTTATGTGTAAAACACTTAAACATCTTCTTTAGTGTTATTACTTCTAAATTGAAAGTAAATGGATATTTAGAAAGAGCAGGTATAGTCCTTCACCAAAATTGTAAATTTGGTGATCCCCTGAGTAGGGGTTCTGACCCCAGGGTGGGGCCAAACTTAGAATACAATATTTATGTATAAGTTTGTTCATATTGTATAAAATCTAAATGCATACTTAGGAATAACAGAAAGGGATGTACACAAAATGGTGAATTTCACTACGCAGGGTTTTGACTCTAGGATGGGTCCAAATTAGCCAATGACATATGTTTTAATGTTTTAATGTTAATACACCTATTACATTATGTAAAGCCTTTCATCAGTGTAAGCACTTTTGAGAGAAGTGAAGTTTTAAGAACACATATTGTTTTATACTGTTGCTGAACATTAGAAATTAGCTCAGATATTCAGAACAGGAATGTTTTTTCTAGATTCCATAGCCATTGGGAGTAGTGATACCTTTTCACTAGTATTTAGGTGACCAATAAGGCCCGTGGGCCTCTTGTTAAAAATCTTTTGTTCAGAATTTTTACAAGGAATTATTATTTCATTATTTAACCTGTTACAAAATTGTGTCACGTTTTAAGCGTTGACTACCCATTGATGTTTTGCATATTTAAGTTTGAGTTGTCACTTGATTTTTTAAAAGTCAAACTTAATAATTGTATCAGTAATACTAAATGTACTATTATAAAAGAACTATTCAAAAGATAAGACTTGTCTTCCCTTTGTATTACATTGTCTTGTACTTGTATGTTTGTTATTGACTAATGTTACTTTTGGAGACATTTGTGTTGGCATCCCAACACAGTTATAGCTCGTTATTATTTTCTTCTTATTTTTCCTCTTCTTTAGTGAGAAATTTGTCCGCGCAATTTTATGAACATGCTTCGAGTGATCCACTTCAAACTTTGTGAGCTGATAGAGGGTCATTAGGAGGGGTGCAATCAACTTTTCAAATTTTCAAAATAGCCGCCGTTTCAAGATGGCGGCTAAAAAACGTCAAAAACTCAAGGTTGTCGGATTTCAACCAAATTCTATTTCTAGGGTAATTTAGTGACCCCAAGTTCATTTCCACCATCAAAATTTTTTTGAGCCGCCATTTTCAAAATGGCCGCCATATACCGAAATACTTCAAAGTGTTAAAATATCTACAACATTTGGGTTCTGGGGTAAGGGGAGGAACCACAGTTCATTTCTAGCATCAGTATTCCCTTCCAATCTATTTTCAAATGTTTCAAAATGGCCGCCATTGAAGAAAATGGCGGCCAAAAAACAAGTCCGTCGGATTTCAACCAAATTTAGTTTCTAGGGTTCTTTGGGGATCCTGAATGCATATCTGGCATCAAAAATCATTTCTGACATGGGGAGATGTTCGGAGACATTTGTGTTGGCATCCCAACACAGTTATAGCTCGTTATTATTTTCTTCTTATTCTTATTATTCCCCTTTTGTCCGACCGATTTTGTGAAAGTGCTTCAACAGATCCACTTCAAACTTTGTGAGCTGATAGGGGGTCACTAGGAGGGGTGCAATCAACTTTTCAAATTTTCCAAATGGCCGCCTTTTCAAGATGGCGGCCATAAAACGTCAAAAACTCAAGGTTGTCGGATTTCATTCAAATTCTATTTTACGGTAATTTAGTGACCCCAAGTCCATTTCCACCATCAAAAAAAAATTTTGAGCCGCCATTTTCAAAATGGCCGCCATATACCATAATATTTCAAAGTGTTAAAATATCTACAACATTTGGGTTCTGGGGTAAATGGAGGGTCCACAGTTCATTTCTAGCATCAGTATTCCCTTCCAATCTATTTTCAAATGTTTCAAAATGGCCGCCATTGAACAAAATGGCGACCAAAAATCAAGTCCGTCAGATTTCAACCAAATTTAGTTTCTAGGGTTTTTGGAGGATCCTGAGTGTATAGGCCTTTCCGAAAACGTAAGTTATCTCTCTTTGTATTCTTACATTTAGTGTGAATATGACAACTTCCGGGTAGTAACACACTCATACTTCGCATATATTATAAGAGTTATATTAATATGGGTGATGTTCAAAATCGAAAACAGTTGAAATCATTTGTACGAGAGAGTAAGAAAATGTTAATGGAAACAAAAACGAGTAATGGAAACAAAAACGAGTTTCTTGATCGAGTCGGGTGTGATTTGGGGGGGGGGGGGTTAAAAATTAAATTGGAAATCACGCAGACATTCATTTGTTTACATCCGACTGGCATAATTATTTTGTATGAAATCAGAACAGAACTTCTGATTCTCAAGAGATGATGGCATCTCATCAACTCAAAGCTCGGGTTTTTACAAGGATCGACACGTGCAAAGATCTTGCATAACACCCCCCCCCCCTTTTCAAAATAGTAAAAAAATCAATTAAATTAGGAAATCAACGCTCTCATTGTTTTATCAGGGCTAAAATTATTCCACCACTACCAATCGACTCTTTCAAAAATAAACCAGACTGCAATGTTTGGGTAACTTTCTCCTAAGTACCTGAACGTGTTTATTCTGTGTGCAAATCATTTACAAGTACACTGCAGCATAAGCTGGAATTGTTAATATCAACTGATATGTTTTAAATGCAGAAAAATAGTTAATTAAATTAATTTTTTTTAAATTAATTTTGTTCAATATTGCTCGATTGATATAAATTATTTTTCATAGATCTGTGTGATCCGAGAGGGGGGGGGGGGGGGGGGGCTGCCATATTCTCAAATGTACTCTTTGGTGAAAGGTAAGTTTAACCCCCAATAGAATGCTTTTGACGCCTCTGTATCTTCCCTCTTTTATTCGTTTTAGCCCCCTTGAAATGTACTTGATTATGTATAGGCACGTATCGTGTCATAACAGAAATTGCAATGACAGATTTAGATCCCCCCCTTTTCGCCACAAATATACAAAATAATTTGAGTAAAACTCCAAATATTTTATCCAAAATGGCTGTATTTACAGGTACACACTCTTGCCGACTATAAATTCAGGGCGTTCAATTATAAGTTATTTTATTTTCAAAACATTGCATGTGTAAATGTCAGTTTAAAGATGGTTTGTGACGACGAATTTCTTTATGGTTATACTTGTATTTGAAACTGTATAAAGTTTGTGGGCAGATAGCTAGAAATCTGTCAGTGGCCTCTCACTTACAAGTACAGGCTGGAATAAATTTTACTCGCCAATCGAAGAGATGGACATTTTCAGAATCCAGAGGTGTCAGTCCGACATACCTAGACGTACATCGTGGCAGAACTTTTATCGCTGAATGTACTACATTGATATTGAACAAGTAACTTCTGATATTTTATTATAAATCTGACTGTATTAAAACACGGGCTAAAGATTCTGAGGAAATGTATGCAATGTATGATACATGTATATATGTATGATAATTTCAGTCATAAAACACGTACAATCCTGGAAAATGGAGGGGGGGGGGGGGTAGTTAGAATAATCTAACAGCGTCTCGGGACAGGCCCTTCACTTTAACGATAGACCATTTCTATCGGGAGGGGGGGGGGGGTCCTCATCTACTCACAACATGAAGTTGGTTATTTTCACGTGTATGAAGTAAACCTATGCATTGGGATTTTTTCTATTAATGTTAAGATATTTGTTGGCGTGATTACTGTAAAATTATACAGCAATATCTTTGCGGCCTTCTGCACTGTTGATAATGACGCTTCTCGAATATACTACCCGGAAGTCTTAAACTACTGTTACGCAAGCGCACTACGTCCCGGATCAAGGAAAGATAACTCATGTTTTCGGATTGGCCTATATCTGGCATCAAAAAGCATTTCTGACATGGGGAGGTGTTCGGAGACATTTGTGTTGGCATCCCAACACAGTTATAGCTCGTTATTATTATTTCTGACCAAATTTTGTGCAGGAGTTTTCTCGAAAACTATACAGTGGTTTTCAGTGAAACTTTCAGGGAAAATGCATTATATTATGAACTTTGTTTATCACCAAATAATTGGGAAAATTCCATTTCGGTTCCAAGTTATGGACAATTTCCTGATTTTCAAATGGAACTTTGTCCGCGAGTGATCTACAGGAAGGGCTAAAGATATGAACTGGAGACTTATTAGAGATGATAGAACATGACTTATAGATTTGCAGAATCACTATTTCGTACGTCGTCATCACTTCCGGTCGCACCCGGAAGCGAATTTAAAAAATGGATTTTTTCAACTTTTTTGTTTTTTAATGGTTTTTCTTTGATAAAGGTAAGATAAATAGAGACTCTTCATAGAATGCTGAATATAATATTTGTTTTTAAATTGATCAAAGCAAACTCTAGATATTCGTAATTTTCATTTTGAAGCGAGGTCCTCGCTAGCCTAATGGTTAGCGTAGTGGATTTTCATGCGGGCGGGTCGCCAGATTACTCGAATATTTCCCCCCACTTTTTCCAACTTAAAAATGAGATGTCATTCTTGAAATGATGTCTTGTATTTGTTCCGTGCGTTATTTCGATATTTTCTCAATATCAACATTTTATAATTCTTCATGTATGCAGAAGTATGTACAGGGAATGCACAACGTACATGTAATACATGTACATTTGTTATGAGTGAAGAAAAAACTTTTCTGATAACAGAGAAGAACTTAGTATTCCGAAAACATTGATCTACCGTTCACATTCAATCTGCTTAATACTACAAACCATTAATTTTCTCATATTTTATTTCCTCGGGACAAAGGAATAACTGAGATTGTATAACGGTTATATATATTGTGATATCAATACAATTTTTTCCCCTATTTCTTTATCTATATACTTTATAAGTGGCACATACATATGTACTTCTACATGCATTCAAATTAATATCGATAGTATTAATACTGTCATTTTCTTCTTGAAGCAGCGGTCCTCGCTAGCGCAATGGTTAACGTGTTCAATTTTCACGTGGGCGACCCGGGTTCGACGCCCAAAGTATTTGTACTTTTTCAAATTATTTTTTCTACGTTTTTATCATTACTTTCATGTTTGGTATTATTCAATGGCCAAATTATGTGTTATTTTCACTGTTCATGTAGGTTCCGAAAATAATTGGGCTCACGTTCGCATCTAATCTGCTAAATACTCTGCCAATTATTGTCTGCCATAAACTTTTCACATTTTCATCTTCTCAAAAAGCACTGACCTTAATCAAACCAAGCTTGGCATTTCCAGTTTGCCCAAAGGAAAAGCCACACCTATTTTCAAAAGAAATTTATTTACAAAGAAAATGTTTCTTCAAACAAATGTGATGAATTAAAAAGAACTGTATATTTAACAGAAATGTATGCACTACAGTAAAACGTAGAACAAATGAAGAATTTAAGGTTATCTACTGGACACGGAAAGAACGGAAGACCTTCTTGTTGCCATGGCAACAAGTTTCTAGTTATTATTATTATTATTAATTATCAACTAGAGCTTGTATAACACACACACACTCTCTTTCTCTATGCTTTTATTTGCAGACGCCTTTGGGATCGTTTTCAGATGATACCACGTGAGCGAGTTTCGACAAGTGATACATTCAGACCATTCTTAAGAGCTTTTAAGGCACTCTGTTATATTTTGCTGTTCTGCATTGTCCTTGGTTCAGCAGTTGCAGCCAAAATGTCCATCCTTTTGATGACGTCTAGCATTGTTAAGGTAAGAATCAATCCTTGAACTGACATCGTTAAGAACAAAACATAACTCAAATGTCAATTTGTGTACATAGGTGTGAATTTCTGAAGATACGTGTAACAAGATATAGAAGCTGAAGTGCAAGCTTCACACGTCTGTTCGTCCTCTTGTCTACGTCCAGAATATTCGGTCGTTTCCAATTAAAGTTGTTCCAGGCTATTTCTGGCTTGTTACAGACAAGACCATAGATGCATAAAAAATATATTGTACACTAATTATTACTGAAGAATTTGCTTCAGTAATTTGAAATTACTTTAAATCCATGGTTTTATTTGAATTCTAAAAGAATAATGTATTGATTAATCTTTTTTTTTCTTTTCTTTTTTTGCAATGAACCCTATGAAAGAACGAGATGATTTTAGTGAATAAATGACAAATACACGGCTTATTTAGTAATGATCAAGTTAAACTGTTTATAAAGTGTCCATGAGAGAATTGTCACCATGCAAATATGATGAAAGTTGATATTTACATTACACCAAACGTGTACTTTAAAATATGCACATTGTATAATTATGACCTTTCATCCAAGATAAATAATATTTTTACCTCTGATTTTCGTGAAGTTTCGGAAAAACTTTGCAACTGTTGACTGAGGTTGAGGACAACTCAAAATATATCGACTAGATATGTATTCTTAAAAAATACAACATCTGACAAATAAAAATACATGCAGTCTTTAGAATTTATGTTTGATTATGGATACATGAATATTTTACCTTCAAATTTTCATGTAATAGTAGAAGTTCATGTTTTGTATGAGTCGCACATTTTCATTTCTGAGTCTTGAGTAATACTTGTATTTTTTAACCAGAATCCAGAGCATGACCTAAATGAATCTAAAACATATCAAAATTATGATTTTGAAGAATACTTTTTGACTGAGTGGTGTCACATGTGGGTTTCGGATATTGTGAACGGCACTTCATTATGGTGACTGATTTGTGCCACTTTACATTTGTCGTCTTTTCGTTATTTCAAGGCGAAAAGACGACAAAACGAAAATACGACAAAATGATACATAGTGACTTTTCGCCCCGAAATAACGAAAATACGACAAAACGAAAAGACGACAAAATGTAGACGAAATTACGACTAACAAAACCCGCAAATTAGCGACCTAATTTGCCGTCTTTTCGCTTGGCGTCTTGTCGTCTTTTTGAGGCGAAAAGACGACTAACAAAACGATAATTTTAACGACTTTTCGCCTCGAAATAAGGAAAAGTTGAGAAGACGACAAAATACAGGTTTTGCCGTTATTTTTGAAGTCTGATTTTTTGGAATTCATTATGAAATTTGCTGAGTGTTGAGATCTACAGGTACGTAGCGTCGGGGTTTTTTTTTAAGTAAGGGAAGGGGAAGCCGGAGTTCACTTCACACTTGCAATGAAATTCTTGACAAGTAATTAAGAAAAAATGGGATTTAGGATACTTCTGCCCAAATCGCAAAAGTCTATAAATCCTAGGAGGGGGAGGGGTATTAGTTCATTGCACGTATTCTTCAATTCAATACTTCAAACATCAACTACCTTTCACTACTACTTTAAAAACGAAAAGAGGGGACAGCAAATCAATCGAACATTGCATGTAGAAAATATGGGATTTGTATGTAAAAATAACGGGAAACGTAAATGGTAAAAAGGGTACAGAACAGAGCCCTGCCCACCCCAACCTCCAATTCAACATGCCTGGTATAACATTTAAACAAAAGGATTTTCTTTTACTAGAATACAAGTACATATGAACTATAATTTAATTTCAGATGTTTCCTTTTTTGTAAATTTAACTATCAATTATCGAAAACACAGCTAATTTCATATAGAATTCCTAGAAAATCAGATAGCAAAATAACGGGGAAATCTGCAATTTTTTTGTCTTTTCCTTATTTCGAGGTGAAAAGTCGCTAATTATCGGTTTGTCGTCTTTTCGTGTTGTCGTCTTTTCGCCTCGAAATAACGAAAAGACGCCAAATTGTTTAATGGCACAAATCAGCCGCCATACTTTATGAATTAGGACAAATTTTTTAATGTATAACAAAAAACTAAAATTGCTAACTTAAATCTTTCACCTAGATCCCCTCCCTATGAAACTTTTTGAGAAGGTAGACTTAGTATGGCGATTTGGCCTAGTAAAAATCAAGGAAAATAAAGAAAACGTTAACGCACTTTTATCTATCGAAATTATTTTGGGACAATATCACCGTGGACCATTGTGACCATGGTGAAAAGATTCAGTAACGCACGGGTTCCAGATTGATGTGATAAACGAGAATACCCACATTGATTGCTCAAGAGTATTTCACTCGTATTGAGACGTCACCACAGCCGGTGAAGGGCTGCAAATTTAGGTCTATGCTCGGCGCTTATGGCCATTGAGCAGGGAGGGATCTTTATCATGCCACACCTGCTGTGACATGGGATCTCGGTTTTTGCGGTCTCATCCGAAGGACCGCCCCAAATAGTCGCCTCTTACGACAAGCAAGGGGGTACTGAGGACCTATTCTAACCCGTATCCCCACGGGACTCTGTTGGTACTTTTGCTGTTGGTACTGGTAAAGTCTGCCGGTGCTGCGATATGCTGAATTTAAAAATGGTTTGTACTGTGGGTTCTAATATTAAATGAGAAGTACTGCCATGGGTTTGACCCTTCATTTGAACAAATGTAAATTTCCTTTACCCAAAAAGGGGGGAGGAGGGATTTTTGGCAAGTTTGGTTGAAAATCTTGAAAAGAAGTCGAATATGTTAAAAAGTTTATGGACGGATAGATAGACAGACAGACAGACAGTCGGACGCCAAACAAAATGTGATCAAAATTTTCAGGTCAAACTAACTCAAGCATAAAGTCTGGAGGTGTTTTTCATTAGTATAATTGAATAATTTAGTAAACTTTTTTGTAGGATGAAAATGCCAGGAATGTAGACCATTCACCAACGAATACAATGCTGGTCATTTGTATATGTTTTCCTTATTTCTTGTGGATACTCGGTTATACAGCTAAGTCTTTGTTTGGAAGCAGTGCCTGGCCCTCTTTTAAAACTACTGCAGTGGTGAGTATGTTCATTTTGAATGAAAGGTGAAGATAACGAACAGTGATCAATCTCATAACTCTTATAAGCAATACAAAATAGATAGTTGGGCAAACACGGACCCCTGGACACACCAGAGGTAGGATCAGGTGCCTAGGAGGAGTAAACATTCCCTGTTGACCGGTCACACCTGCCGTGAGCCCTAGATATCCTGATCAGTTAAATAGTATATTGACCTTTATTTAGGTCTACAGAGATGAGGTATAGCTAAGATATGGGTTATCGAAACTTAATGTAAGCAATATTGATGATAGTGCATGATACCATGGGCCTTAACAGTCACCTGAGTACGACAATATTTGTTGTGTTAAATTTTTATACGTCTCCGTGTTCATACTTTGTACTAGATGACAGATATATCCGTATAACTATAACACACAATAGGTTTACAATATGAATGTCTGATGAATGGTATGAACCATAAATGCTAAATCAAATTTGCGTATGCGAGAAAGCACGTGCACTGTACTTTAATGAAATTTGACAGATATATTTTTTAACTGTTTACTTAATAACATCGTCAAAATCACTTCCACACGCGCACAAGCACATGCGTTCGATTTATATTCGATAACTGATAAATCTTTTATGAATGAAAAAAGATTGAATGGTCTTGACATCATAGGTTAATACTACAAAAACTTAAATGTAATATGATTGGCTGTGCAAAAGCCCAATGACACCACTTTTTAAATGGGGAACGTTTGGGGAACATCTTATATTTACGATTGATTTTTTTTTTAATGATTTTACGATTGTTTGCTTGATTATTTGTAAAACGTTTTTCTGTCTTGAAAGTTTGAAATAAATGATGTGTTTGATATATTTTATCCTATTATATATATATTTATTTGCAGACATTGCTCATTGAACTATTACACAGCTTTGGATTATGTTTATTAGTGTTCCATATTCTTCCAAGAATGGATATGGTCAGATGCATGCTGCACTTAAGTGGAATATTTGTTATACCGGCCCTATTGAAAACACTCTTTGTTATTGCTGACAAATCTCTTCCGGGCATCAAGCGACTAACACTAACTATTGCACATGGTATAGCATTTTTGATTCAATTTGGAAATTTGGCAGCAACATCAATGTTTAGCATTCCTCTCACGGATAGTGAAAAGGGGTATCTTAAAAACAGTGTGATTGATGATGCTAGTATAATCAACGTGATTGAAAGACCATTCCCTGTCTTTGCAAAGAGAATAGTGTGGGAAATCCCAGTGTCGTTATTGTTCATCTCGCTGTCTTATTGGGAAAATTATGTGGACGGGGATGTCTACATCTGCTCTCTTAAGATACCTCTTCTTCAATGGAAAAAGAATTTGCTCGTTGTTAAGCAAAGATTATACATATTAATTGGATTTTGGAAGATCGGCTGGACTATGATCTTTGCCATTTTACTGATTCCTGGGTTTGATTTTAACATTGCTTTTTCTTCTTTGGAGAGTAATTCCACCATGAGAAACGTGTCTAACAGAAATACATTCAAAGTATTTGAGACGAACTCCGAAGTTTTACCTTTGATGGGGAAGAATAAGGAACTATCTACTACACATCATCGTAACTTCACATCCACTCCACTTCAAGGAGTGACAGAAAAACAGATCATCAAATCTTGGGGAGGAAATTCAAATGTTTTCAATGATGCACAGATTAATCTGACTAGAACGATAAAAGATCTTGGAATACAATCTGTATTGCACCTGGATGACAAATCACTAAATAGCAAAGAGGATATCATATGGGTTGATAAAGATGAAGAAGAGAAGAGCAACAACACATTGCAAAGTAAGTCAACAACAAGTGATTACATCCCCGAGCTTATAAAGCTAAACTTGCAGAAATATGGTGTGCTATATTTACATTTAATTTCAAGTACCCTTATGTCCTATTTCGGAAGCCTTGCGTGCAAATTATGCATGCAAATTTTCGGATTCGCTTTGCCAATGTTCTTAGCAACACCTATAACATTAGGACTGATAATTGGAGAATGTTACGGCCAATACCTACCGTCTTACCTCTATGTGTGGGTGTGTCCGGAATCTTCAGGAGATATTCGACTGTACCACCTCCTTTGGATTGGAGGTCTTTGGATTTCACAATCAATAACTACAGCGCATATCTGGTTTCCTCGAAACGGAAGAATGGCGAAAATTGAAAGGTATGAACGACTTATCCATACTTTGGAGAATGTCATATTTCAATTTCCTCTCTCAAAATTCATACTTTCATTTAAACGAAAAATGTTCTCTATATATTTGAAATAAGCCCTAACTAATCATTCAACACTGATAAGATGGCACATTATATAAACATTGCATGTAGTTGAGGGTAACATTGAACATATACACTCCTAGAAAACCATTGTCAACCGAGGCGTAGCCGTGGTTGACAATGGTTTCTCGAGGGGTGAAAATATTCAATGTTACCTTCAGCTACATGTACATGCAATATTTGTTTTATTATACCGAATGTTATATAAACAACTTACGTCTGTTGACATTTGATCAATCACTGTCATGCGATATTTCGTATATCGATACGGGTATTTGCGTTTATCATACGCTCAAACGACGTCATCTAACCGTACGCGCATAAATTTGACGCATGTGATAATTTTTATAATATCACCCGTTGTCAAGTACTGTTACCCGTTGCTAGATATTATTACCCTGGAGCACGTGCTTTGTTCTCAGAGGGTAACAATATGTTTTTAAATGCTTCTCGATCAATCAGCTTCGAGTATTTTACTTAAAAGTGTAATAACAATAAGTATCACCCTTTTATAATAAAAAGCAAATAGTCTCGAACATTCTATAAAGTATATTCAATGACGTAATTCAATATCAGTACATCTATCCTCATTGTTAAATGTTCATCTAAACATCCGTAGCCAGTTTGATATTGTGTGTGTGTGTGGGTGGGTGGGTGGGGGGATTGCAAAATGTCAATTTCAACTGTTTAAAGTATTAATACAATGAAGGAATTATAGTTTTGTATTTAAAAGATGTACCCACGACAAAATATAGTCCGTAACAAACCCTTTCTGATTTAAGTCTAACCAGGTATGCTTTCATTAAAAATAATACATGTATATCAACAAGCATATAACTTTTTGAGTGGCCTTAACATAATAATACTAGTAAGCTATGAAAATGATTTTACTACCTTGAGCATTCATCCTGAAATGAATCTCAGTCTCTTGGTCGACAACTTTGTCCATGGGTTTTGAATTAAGAAACTGTAGACTTTTATACTTGGCATAAACATGCATATTCCACCAATCCACCAATGAAATTCTTAAGCAAAGCCATAAAGCTATCATGATCATACGCTATGAAAATTTCATAAAATGTGAGCACCGTGCATCAAACAAGCCCGTCTTTTTAGGGTCGTAGGGGTGTTGTTGATTTGCGGCCTGCCTAATTGAAGACCTACAGGTAATTGAAGACCTACGGAAGACTTACAAAAATATAGGCTATTTACATCAAAACTAATATGATTTTCTCATTAAGCATGTCTCAAATATATAATATAAACAAAAATGTTTGATAAAAATAAGTTTTAAAGTGTATTTTCAAAGCTGGGTAGGGGCAACTATTTTCCCCTCTTGACGACCTAGCGCAAGAACGATAACTCGTATAAATGTCATACTTGCAAATCAGCTGTTCAATTAATAATCATTTCTTGTATATTTTCTTTGTTAAAAGATCGGGAAAATGTTTCAAAATTGTATATTAAAAAATAAAAGAAATGAATAACAATTGAACAGCTGATTTTATTTCTCAGACGTAATCCAAAGCGCAGCTACCGTTGATGAGACCCTAAGTTATATCTGATAACAACTAATGTATAAAAGCCTGCCGGTACTATACCTCGCAGGGTGCAAATAAACTATTTCTGATAGCAATTTTAATTTGGAAAAAAGTATTTCTTTTACACACACGATATAGCGGTATGTTGGTGGGTGTGTTCTAAATATAACTTCACTACAACATTAAGCAGTGAAAGATGAATTAAAACAAAACAGGCTAAACTACTGCACGTGAATAAGATTTGTTAAAGTATCATAAGAAATAATTATACTTTAACTTAAAAACGAGACATAACAGACTGATTGCACATATATATTCTAACATTTCCTTGTTATTTACAGACTGTTTGTGACACCACTGCGATGTGGAATATTAACAGATATTTCACTTTCTCTCCGCCGAAGACTTAACGACAGAGATGCCTCTTTATTTAACCCCGATGAAGACTGGTCTTTCATTTATGAAGATGATGAAGTTCACAAGGCAGATGATGTCGTTCCCCAAATTTACGCCTGTGCAACGATGTGGCATGAAACAAGAAACGAAATGATTCAGCTTCTAAAGTCTTTGTTTCGGTTTATAATATATTTTTCTCCCTGGTTTTACAGATTTGATTAATCCTTTTTTTTTTTTTTTTAGTCAAGTATAAATATTTCTGTTCTACTCTATTGCAGTATGGATGTTGATCACAGTGGTCGATATTTAGCTCAGAAATTTTATGGCATACGAGATCCAGACTATTATGAGTTCGAAGGTAGGGTTCACAGTACATATGTGACACTAAATGAATCAATTCTGTAAATGCGAAGATGTTGATGTAAAAGTATGTGCTCGATACTATGACATTGTCACACTAGTATTTACAGAGCTTCAAAGGTTTGACAAATCAGAGATTGATTATTTGAAATTTCCATACCACTTAACATTTATACTAGTAGTATTTTGTTAAGGTTGTGCCTAATGTTATAGGAGAAAGAATATTATAGCAAATATCTCTTACATGATTGTGGTTGTCATGAAAACTGTTAAATCACACTGAATGGAGCATTATAATAGTTCACAACTTGTATTTGCATACTAAAAAGTAAACCACTTTAGGGTTACAGCAGCAGGAGGACACAAAATGATTTTTTAGTTTAATTTCTGTGTTAGAACTTTACATATCCAACTTCTTTGAGGGGTGTATCCTAATTAATGAAATGTATGAATTGACCTCAAAATATTTTTAAGTACAAGTACCCTTCGTAAGAGACTCTCCTTGAGGTTTGTTGCCTTCATTTTGGTCTGTGTGTTGTGGGGTTCAGCGGTATCAAGGTCTGTGATGGAGTTTGTTATTTTGATGACGTCATGATACCACCATAGCCTGACTACTCATCCATATACATTTCCTGGAGAGAAAAGTTGTGGCTCATGTGTAATAATAAAACATTTAAATTAGCTTAAATGCTTGCATTATTATCAAAACAGAGTCAGAGGAACTCCAGGAATATTTTAGTCAGACAGCTATTCTCTTTCCTCAGTATGAACTGCCAACATTTCATTTCAGCTCATATCTTCTTTGATGACGCAGTGGATTTGACTGGTGGTAACATTCCTGTGCCGAATGTGTTCGTCACCGAATTCATGGACTGTATAGATTATGCTCTTAGGTATGTAGGATAACGTAAATAATCAACATGAAACACACTTAGGTATGTAGGATGTTCTCTTTAAAAACTGTATTTATTTTGTAAAATCTAGTATCTATCTCGGCTCACTAGAACTCCAAACTAGATTCATTAGACATGTAAGGGCCTGTGGAGCTATAATAATTGTTCTAAGCCTCGAAAAAAGCCACCTAAATAATGGACCATTTCTTCCAAAGATAAGCTGTTCCGGGAACTCTCGTATCCACAACTGTTGATTTGGCTTGAGAAATTTTCAGAATTTCATGAAAGTCAATTGTATTCTAAATGGTTCCAATCTATTTCAATTTTGATTTATATTGTCAAGGAGAAGTTCATTTTCTTTTGTATTTAGAGCAGGTGAATAAAAACCCCATGAGGAATTAAGAATATCATGAAGTAAATGATGAAAAAGTATACACAGATAGCAGAGTCAGTGATGACTAGGGACAATCCAAACATCTACTATTTTATTCCATTAAACATTTCTTAAGTTTACTCTTATCTACTACACTTTGAAGCTCTGTTCATGAGCGACAGTTGCAGCTTGGTCCACCTATGCGAACGCCTACACCGTATGGTGCAAGATTGGTATGGCGTCTACCTGGTGCAACGAAATTGGTGGTTCATCTAAAGGACAGACAGAAGATTCGGCACAAAAAACGATGGTCTCAAGTAGGTATAATATTCATTTTTATAGGTCACGGTCACATACGTTTCCAAGCTGTCGTAGAATGTGTCCGTTAGGTGTCGTCTGTCGTGAGTCATATTCATTCTAACAAACTGCATTTCAATGTTATATAAAATTAGTATGAAACTTGTACGTGGGTTGGAAACATACTTATAGTTTCCGCCCTTTCGGCTGTAGGTGTGGGCCTTAACCTCACTAACAGTACAATCCTCTTTACTGGTGATATCATACTTACAGTGTACTGCATATGTCACGTTGTTATATTGAGACTTCTGCAAACTTTTTGAAGATGGAATAAATGGTTTTTGCACGTAACATGAGGTTTATATATATTATAATTTATTAACATTTTAAAAGAAATTCTTTTTTTTTTTTGGACAAAGATGTAGACATAAAATGTGAAATATATAGGTATTGGAGCAAATTTACAGGCTTCGGGGTGGTACTGTATAGCTCTTATGCTAAAAGAAAATTCCAGGGGTAGATAATTAGATATACTCCATGAATATGTTTCCGTCATCTAAAATCGTATTAAAAATACTCACTTTCAAATAGAAGTCGGTTTGATATATCCAAGTGAACTCTAAATAAAAGACACCACAGTTTTCCACATCTGCCTCATATTTGGATATTTTATTCAACATGGACGACTACAGCAAACTAATAACTCAACCTTATGACAAACGAAATAACTTCAGCTTCTCCATTGTCAACTTTCCATATTCCATTTCAATTGCATATGGTGTTGATGTCTTTCAACTGATTCGATACGTGAGAGCATGTTTTGCATATGACAAAATTTAAAAACCAAGGCAGGCTATTGACAAATAGGTTGATATTAAAGGGGTTTCAACAGTCTCGTTTAAAGGCATCATTTTGCAAATTCTATGGTCGTTATAATGGTGAAATACAACTTGTCATTAGGCCAAATGTCATCTGACGTGTTTCATACTATTTGTTAGGCCGTTCTTTACGTACTGAATTTGACTACAGATTATTCCGTTTACCTGATCAAGATAGAGGGATCACGGCGGGTTGTGACCCAGTGGATACTTACTCCTTCTAAGCACCTGATCCTCTAGTACATCCAGGGGTTCGTGTTGGCCCTATTATCAGCTTTGTATTCTTCATAGGATTTATGAGATTGGTTACTGTTCGTTATCTTTACTTTTTAATTTTCAAAAATTAGAAATAACAACACTTAGTTTCTTGTGAAGATGTAAGCATGCTCAAACCAACACTATCAGACATGTATGAAGGACAGGCGTGTGAATAGAAAATGATTGTGTGTGAATAGACAATGACAACTCTATATCACCATTTTCAATCTTGTAGCAGCAACAAGAAGCAACATTTAACTTTTAAACTTCTCACCGTGTGGTATACGGTGACTCATAATGAATGATTCCATTTAACTGTCACTGTTTTAAAAAAATACCCTTTGGAAAGGTATGGACATAATCTCATCACACTAAACTCTGGTTAAAATGGTATATTGGAGACGACAACGAAATGAGAATTAATGATATCCCAGATACGCGTGTGCGATAATGTGTATGCGTGCGTATGTATGTGTATTTAGGGAGGGGTGCGTTTGTATTTAGGGAGGGGTGCGTGTGTGTGTATATTTAGGGAGGGGTGCGTGTGTATGTATATTTAGGGAGGGGTGCTTGTGTATGTATATTTAGGGAAGGGTGTGTGTGTATGTATATTTAGGGAGGGGTGCGTGTGTAAGTGTATTTAGGGAGGGGTGTATGTGTACCTGGGGAGGGGTGCGTGTGTAAGTGTATTTAGGGAGGGGTGTATGTGTATTTAGGGAGGGGTGCGTGTGTAAGTGTATTTAGGGAGGGTTGCGTGTGTAAGTGTATTTAGGGAGGGGTGTGTGTGTAAGTGTATTTAGGGAAAGGTGCGTGTGTATGTGTATTTAGGGAGGGGTGCTTGTGTATTTAGGGAGGGGTGCGCATGTATGTTTATTTAGGGAGGGGTGCATGTGTATGTGTATTTAGGGAGGGGTGCATGTGTATGTGTATTTAGGGAGGGGTGCATGTGTATTTAGGGAGGGGTGCGTGTGTATGTATATTTAGGGAGGGGTGCGTGTGTAAGTGTATTTAGGGAGGGGTGCGTGTGTATGTGTATTTGGGGAGGGGTGCATGTGTAAGTGTATTTAGGGAGGGGTGCTTGTGTGTTTAGGGAGGGGCGCGTGTGTATGTGTATTTAGGGAGGGGTGGGTGTATTTAGGGAGGGGCGCATGTTTATGTGTATTTAGGAAGGGGCGCGTGTGTATGTGTATTTAGGGAGGGGCGTGTGTGTAAGTGTATTTAGGGAGGGGTGTGTGTGTAATTAAGGAGGGTTGCATGTGTATTTAGGGAGGGTGCTTGTGTTTGTGTATTTAGGGAGGGGTGCGTGTGTATGTGTATTTAGGGAGGGATGGGTGTGTATGTGTATTTAGGGATGGGTGCATATGTAAGTGTATTTAGGAAGGGACGCGTGTGTATGTGTATTTAGGGAGGGTGCATATGCAAGTGTATTTAGGGAGGGGCGCGTGTGTATGTGTATTTAGGGAGGGGCGCGTGTGTGTATGTGTATTTAGGGAGGGGCACGTGTGTATGTGTATTTAGGGAGGGGTGCATATGTAAGTGTATTTAGGGAGGGGTGCATATGTAAGTGTATTTAGGGAGGGGTGGGTCTGTAAGTGTATTTAGGGAGGGGCGCGTGTGTGTGTGTATTTAGGGAGGGGTGGGTGTGTATGTGTATTTAGGGAGGGGTGCATATGTAAGTGTATTTAGGGAGGGGCGCGTGTGTAAGTGTATTTAGGGAGGGGTGGGTGTGTATGAGTATTTAGGGAGGGGCGCGTGTGTATGTGTATTTAAGGTAGAAAAATGAAGTCATGCAATCCTCTTTGAATATAGAAACTGCTTTTATATAAAGCAAATTGATGTCAAAAAACTTAACATAATCTTAAAGTGTCTCTAATTATCGTTTTCTCTTTGGTTTACCGGTACAATTTTGAGGGTGGAGAAGATAAATTCTTCCAGCATGTACATTCGTCACATTTGATCTTTTTTATCATTGTAGGTGATGTATATGTACTTCCTCCTTGGTTTTCGCATTCTTGCACAGCCAGAAAATTTAATTCACAGAGATCATACAGAACGAAACAAATGTTCGTCCTCTGGAGATCCTAGTCAAAGAGTTCGGCTAACAACCACCCAGCTACGACATCGACGCCAAGCCTCTCACTTCACCAGAAGTGTCATATTTAACTACACGAAGGAAGAAGTGCACACACAGGTTCATATCATTTTAAAAAGCTCATCTTTAGTCATTTTTCGACAAACCCTTAATTGCACCGTGGTGCCCCAAATTACATCGTGGTCCACGGTGCAGTGTTGTATAGTAGCCTTTCTCCCTAGCCATCGTTTCCCCCGGAAAAATGGCTATATAGTAGTCCCCCGGAAAAATGGCTATATAGTAGCCACTCGGAAAAATGGCTATTATAATAGATCTTCCACCACGGAAATGTGGCTATATAGTACAACCCCCCCCCCCTTTTATAGCCAGATGATCCCCACGGAAAACCTACTATGTAGTAGGACCCCCCCCCCTCTTTTCATTCCGGTTACATTATGGCAGACCCATACAGATTCTTTTCAATCTGAAATTAATCCTTTTCTGGCTATTCATTTCTTTTTATCCCAAATAGAGAGTTAAGGTAACTCCATACTCGCATTATTATCTGATAAAAGTTTAAGATGTGTAATTCTGTCAATTCATTAGAGTTAAAACTAATGAATTATCAAATAAAATATACAGGTCATCTCAGTTTTTAAGATGCGAGACATACATTTACAAAATCATATACATGTATTAATCTAAAAAAATTGCAATTTTTCTTCAACAGCATTAACAAAATTTTTACATAAAACTGGTTAAAACGATATAATAGTATTCATAATAATTTCATGAAACTGTTTCTTTACTAAACTATTCAAAATAAAGAAAATATATCAGATAATGAACTTGATGGAAGGATTCAATGAAAACAGAGTTATTGCCCTTGGATTCAATATTTTGAAACATATTGAATATTTAATACAACTTAGACTTTTGAAATATTTTATGTTTTACAAGATTTTTTTAACAATAACCGTTGGAAAAGACACCAAAATTTATGGTAATGGCATGCATAAATCAAAATGAATAACTGATTTTGCAAGATCTTATGACGTCACAGGAGGGTGGAATTACTTTAAGGTATCCAATCCATAAAACCCCCATCCCCCCCCCCCCCCCCCAATAATTATTTGTTAAGTTTTATATGGGAATGTACAGGAAACAAATTTGAAAAATTCTTTTAGAGAGTAGCTGGGCCACACTAAATCATATCAAAATGCAAACGTTCCTAAGATGTACGATTTTTCGAATGCCCCTTCCAACTAAAATTGGGGGGGGGGGGGTATTTGGCATTTCTTTTTCCTGTCTATCTGTATGAAAGTTTAACCTTGCTCATAACTTTTGAATACTGAGTGTTACGGCTCTCATGTTTTATATGTGCATTCCTAGTGACAAGACCTTTATGTACCAAAGTTTTGCATCTTGTGATTTTGACTTTGGAGTTTGACCTGGTTATTGATATGGGGGGAAATAGCACATACTTAGAAAAAGTCCACTTTTCCACTTTTATACAGCCAGTACTTCGTTTTGGAGACTTTATAATCAACAGATTAAAACCATGCCCTGTTTCCTTATTTTATATCTAGTTAAAGTAAAAACAAAGTTATCAAATAAACTGGGGGTGGGGCTGTCGCTGCCTGGTGCTAATATTAATCCGGCAAATAGCTTGATGAGAAACTCAAGGCAATACATTGTAAATTATTCCGGACAAAGGCATAAATAGAAGTAAAAGTAGAAGTTAACTAGAAGTTTATATTTACATTTCAAACTGTTTTCTTTTCGATAACCCTTCACACCGTGTACCATCGTGACCATGGTGAAAAGATTCAGTAACGCAGGGTTTCTAGATTTTTGAAGCGATCGGTCGATTTATTTTTCACAAAAAACAATATAAATGAGAGTTTTCTTTGTCTAACACATATCGCACGGAACACACAGAAGTATCAAGAAACAGAATATGCCCCATACTTTGAATGAAAGTAGTTACTTTTCTCAAACACTCGTGTTTAATATCGAGTACCTACGAAAATTCGCACGGATGTTTGCTTCATGAGCTGAATTCAAGGTTTGAAACAATTTGAGAAAGAACCATGATAATCTGTCACAAGAATATAAAAAGACATTCAATTTCTTACTAAATTGGAATTCATAATAGTCTTTATTTTGACAAAATGCTTGAAAATGAAAATAACGCAGGGTGAAGAGATGGAAGATGTAGCGTTACTAAGGTGAAAAGATATCCAAAATTGTCATATTGATTAATATCATCCAGTAAATTCACAATTTTAAGTTTTTCTTAAAATCTAGAAACCCTGCGTTACTGAATCTTTTCACCATGGTCACGATGGTCCACGGTGCTTCAACTGGATGTAAATTTCATAGTTTATGCAAAATAAAGGCGGGGACTATGGAAATTTCAATTTCTATTGAAAGGCAGTATTTTTATATCTTCATTTAATTTCAAATATAAGGAATCACTGTCTAGTTTGATGGGTATATGTGGTGATAAGCAACAAAGAAAAACGTTATAATTCACGCATAACGGATTCGTCATCCAGACAGATTCAAGGAACTTATTTGAATTTTGGCCTTCTAGTTTAATGTTATTGTTAGGATGATGTTTATTTCATGTTCTCCGAATAAGTTATCTATTTCCTAGCAAAACATAGACCACCACCATGTTCAGTAAAGACTTAAGACATTAAGATTTCTAACAATCTTAAGATATGACAGTTTTGTGAAACAGCTATGAAATATCTTATGACAAATTTTATGACAGATCTTAGTCGTAAGATAGTTTTGTAAAACCGGCTCCTGGATAACAGAACTGTTATAGTCCATTGCACTAGGACATTTCTTTTTTTAAAAAAGGATTATTTTGTCGGAGATATTTTGGAATTTTTGGGTATGCAAGATATTGTTAACGTGCTTTAGAGAGATTTTCAATAAAAATGATTAAATACACTCATGTGTAAGTTATATGGGGAGTGGGGTGGGGGAAGGGTTCCTGAACCCAAACACCTGTGCATTGTTTTAGTACATTGAAGTCTTGAGTCAGTTGGCTCAAAGAAATAAAAGAATTTGAACTGTTTGTTTCCATTAAATCGTAAGATAAATATCGAAACAAATTGGCTGGGAAACATTATCTATAGATATTCTAAAAAAAAAAAAAAAAAAAAAAAAAAAAAAAAAAAAAAAAAGCGTTCACCCAGCCACACTATCGTTACAAAACACAAATTGCGATAAAATACATATACAGTATGAATCTTTACTGGAAACAAAAGTGGTGCATAAAAATTATAACAACAAATAAATGGGTGGGTGGGTGGGAGGGGCAGTAAAATATTAGAATAATCTCAACCATTGCTATACCAATAATTGTTAGATCAGTTAAATTTCAACTAAAAATAAAAAGTGCACCACATGCTTAACGTCTATTGTGCACAACATCAATGCGTAGTAAAAGAAACTTTGACTTCCTTTCTGTCATATTGAAGAGAAAGTGCTTAAGATAACTCCTTTACAGCGATTCCACGCACCCGAACGCTTACGTAAGTGCCCTTTACAGTGTTATGAGGCTGATACATGTACTTAGGTTTTATTTCTTATATCATAAAACACATTTCAGGCAATGTAGTTTTTCTCTACCTGATAATTTTATTGAAACATGTTGTAGGCGGAGAACACATTTATACTAACGCTTGATGGAGATGTTGACTTTAAACCGGATGCCGTACGTCTATTGGTTGACCGCCTAAAGAAGAACAAAAAGGTCGGGGCCGCGTGTGGCCGCATTCATCCAGTTGGTTCAGGTAATGTCCCTTTTTATGGAGTTAGTACGTTGTCTATGAGTCTATGTTTTAGGATTGTGGGAACACTTTGCTAAACTGTTCGAAAAGCAGATGGAATTTATTTTGATAGGGTTCCAGTTTTCTGCGGAAGCTGGATGTATTCTTTATGAATCTGGTGTACATTATTTCACATAACGTTCTAAGTTATAAAATATCTAGAAACAAGATGTTTTTATTAAAACCCAATTGTCCCTATTAAGGAAAAAAATTTATTTGTAGTTTTTACTTACATATGTACGTTCACGCCAGTTTAATATCCGTCACACTGAAGTAAAAAAGGTCACTCCTCCATTACAAATTTACTATCTAGATCAGGTAGCAGTACTATCGCAGTCTAGATCAGATGCAAAGGGGGCTCATTTTTAGATCAGGTAACAGTATTCTTAAGTAAAGGGAGCTCACTCTCTAGATCAGGTAACAGTATTGTTGAAGAAGGGGAGCTCACTCTCTAGATCAGGTAACAGTATTGTTGAAAAAGGGGAGCTCACTCTCTAGATCAGGTAACAGTATTGTTGAAGAAGGGGAGCTCACTCTTTAGATCAGGTAACAGTATTGTTGAGGAAGGGGAGCTCACTCTCTAGATCAGGTAACAGTATTGTTGAGGAAGGGGAGCTCACTCTCTAGATAAGATAACAGTATTGTTGAAGAAGGGGAGCTCACTCTCTAGATCAGGTAACAGTATTGTTGAGGAAGGGGAGCTCACTCTCTAGATCAGGTAACAGTATTGTTGAGGAAGGGGAGCTCACTCTTTAGATCAGGTAACGGTATTGTTGTGTAAAGGGAGCTCACTCTCTAGATCAGGTAACAGTACTGTGGAGTAAAGGGAGCTCACTCTCTAGATCAGGTAACAGTATTGTTGAAGAAGGGGAGCTCACTCTTTAGATCAGGTAACAGTATTGTTGAAGAAGGGGAGCTCACTCTTTAGATCAGGTAACAGTATTGTTGAAGAAGGGGAGCTCACTCTTTAGATCAGGTAACAGTATTGTTGAAGAAGGGGAGCTCACTCTCTAGATCAGGTAACGGTATTGTTGAGTAAAGGGAGCTCACTCTCTAGATCAGGTAACAGTATTGTTACGGAAGGGGATCTCACTCTTTAGATCAGGTAACAGTATTGTTGAGGAAGGGGAGCTCACTCTTTAGATCAGGTAACAGTATTGTTGAGGAAGGGGAGCTCACTCTTTAGATCAGATAACAGTATTGTTGACGAAGGGGAGCTCACTCTTTAGATCAGGTAACAGTATTGTAGAAGAAGGGGAGCTCACTCTCTAGATCAGGTAACAGTATTGTTGAGGAAGGGGAGCTCACTCTCTAGATCAGGTAACAGTATTGTTGAGGAAGGGGAGCTCACTCTTTAGATCAGGTAACAGTATTGTTGAGGAAGGGGAGCTCACTCTTTAGATCAGGTAACAGTATTATTCTTCAGTATTAGGTTAGGAAAGTTCACTATTAGGATCCTTCAATTTTCTTCACTACAGTCCCGTGGGGATCCGGGTTACAGTAGGTCTTTCGTACCCCTTGCTTGCCGTAAAAGGCAACTAAATGGAGCGGTCTTTTGGATGAGAGATCCCTCCCTGCTCAAAGGCCATAAGCGTCGAGAATACGATTTTTAGCAGCCCTTCACCGGCAATGGTGACATCTCCATATGAGTGAAAAATTCTAAAGAGGAATGTTAAACAATATACAATCAATCAATCTGAACTACAGGTATTCTATCTATTATGCTCCTCGGAAATTTTCCATGGAGCATATTGAAAATTTTCCATGGAGTGGCCGTCTTGTCCGTCCGTCCGAGCTTATATCTCTTAAACTTTTTATCAGAAATTGATCATAATTGATCCTTCGGACAGGGACTTTTGGACCACTCAAAGGTCATTTTATTTTATATTTGCCAAGGTCACTCAGAACATACATGTATACCTTATATAAGGAAAAGTTCCTTATTTCAACAGTTTTTTAACAGGTATTGATCATTATTCACACAAATAAATATAAGGCAAATGGCTTTCAGATAAAAGTCACTCAATGTCATATTATAGAGGTTAAGGTCACTCAGAACATATACTTTATATGTGAAAATCTTCATGTCAATACCATTCCAACAGTTATTAATCTTTTGTACCAAAATATTTCAATATCATTTTGGAAAAGTCAAGGTCACATAGAACATACCTTATGTGCGAAAAAGTTCCTTATTTCCACAGTTTTTGAACAGGCATTGATCATATATAACACAAATAAATGATAGGCTTGCAGACACAGGTCACTCAAGGAATGGAATTGTAACGGTAAACGTCACTCAACGAATATCTTGTACATATGAGATTTAAAAAAACAAAACAAATTCATTTCAACAATATTTCAACAGTTATTGATCATTGTGCGAGTCATTCGTCATATGAAGTAGTTCAATGGTTCGATGCAGTTCGGGAAACAGCCACCAATTTTAGTGATATTCTTGTTATTATTTTCATAGGTCCAATAATATGGTATCAGGAGTTTGAATATGCCATCGGTCATTGGCTTCAGAAAGCAACAGAACACGTATTTGGATGTGTTCTTTGTGCCCCTGGATGTTTCAGTTTGTTTCGAGGGTCGGCTCTTATGGACGACAATGTTGCAAGATGTTATGCGATAAGAGCCAGTGAAGCAGGCCATTATGTTCAATACGACCAAGGTATGGTACTAAGCTGCATGTAAATAGCATCAATATATCGTTACCCTTACAACATTATTCCCCCCCCCCCTATTTTTCCGAGATGTAACGTTATATTACATGTACTTCTATAAATAAAGCTTTGCATTCTTTAGAGTTTTGTAGAACACACTTCAATTACGTCAAACAGTAGTATCGGGAGGGGGTACTACTGCCGTACTTACAGCTAAATACATACGCACTAAATGTATATATAACTGCTTTTTGTCTTTATATCACTGTATACCATTGCATAATGGTGATGAGATCCAATAAATTGAATTGTTGAATTACCACCCATGCTGTGACACGGGGCATCGGGTTTAGTGGTCTCCGAAGGACCGCCTCATTTAGTCACCTCTTACGACAAAAGTTCAACAGCTGCGAAAATTGGTAGACAGTACATGAATCTAAGAATGTATTTACAAGCGACTCAATTCGATCCGATATAATGTTTAACCTTTAGTCGATTCCAGTTTAAATTCAGATTCCCGGCAATACTCTGCTTTTTCTCGGTATTCTAGCTAAAATCATCACTATATAGAATATACGGCAGTTGCCGGATGTTTAGATCGATCCAGCATGACAAGAAAAATACACCAAGAAGAATCTGTTTATTTACCAATGATAAACATATCTATTACAATTGACAATTTACTTCAAGATCTAATGACGAAAATTAAATCTTGCCCCAACCTCCCTCTCGTACAAATATTGTTGTTGAAATATCACCTTTTGAACATAAATATGTCTATGCAAATGTTACAAATTGGATCTATCCAAACGTAACAATCTTTCATAGATTCCACAAAATGAACATATTCATAATGTTTAAAATTTTCTTCATCTGAGATGCCATTTAATTATAGGGGAGGACAGGTGGTTGAGTACACTCCTACTGCAGCAGGGGTATAGAATCGATTATTGTGCCGCGGCAGATGCCCTCACACACGCACCAGAAACTTTCTCAGAATTCTTCAATCAACGCCGGAGATGGGGACCTTCAACGTTGGCAAATATAGTAGATCTTCTGGGAGATTGGAAGAATACTGTACGACTCAACGACAATATAAGTACTCCATATATTTTGTACCAATTCTTTCTTTTGGTATCCACAATTCTAGGTCCCGCCACCGTCCTCCTTATGATGGCTGGAGCATTCACGGTAGTGTGTAAGACAACAGTGCTGGAATCTTATGCTATATCCCTTGTACCTGCGATTGCTCTTATCATCGTGTGTATGTATGCAAAACCAAGTGCACAAATTATCTTTGCTACAATCGCCAGTGCATCCTATGCTCTAGTAATGACCATCGTGTTGGTTGGTACAGTTGGAACAGCTATTGAGGGAGGACTAACCAGTCCCAATGTTGTGTTTCTGTCTATGCTTGTCGTTATCTATTTCATTGCTGCCTTGCTGCATCCTGAGGAATTTGCTTGCGTTATTCCAGGTGCATTATACTTCATATGCATTCCTACAGGTTACCTCGTTTTGACTATATATTACCTATGCAACATGCATGTTGTGTCTTGGGGTACACGTGAAGTTATTACTCATAAAAGCAAAGCACAGAGAATAGAAGATGAAAAAGGGGAGGAAGAAAAGAGGAAAAGAAAGGAAAATAGAAAAGGAATTCTTGGATTGCTTGGTATAACTTCCATCATACAAGAAATTGTAGAGCTTTTTCGACAAGCCCGAGCGCTGACATTGGCCAATCAAGGTACTCAAACAAAAACTGATGCACTTTTAGAAGAGTTGTTGGTAGAAATAAGGGACAACCGATTGCCGAGGAATAAAAATAACACAGCTCCTATTTCGTCAGCAGAGTCGGATATCTGGGAAGTAAAACCAAGCTTTCAGACTAATTCCCAGAACACAGTCGATTATGTGACCTGCAAGGGAACAGGAGAGCTCAAGAACCATAGAGAAAACTATGATCAGGATTGGATGAAACACCATATATTTGGAGATGGTCCTATGAAAAGGTTGGACGAGAAAGAGGATATGTTTTGGAAACAACTCTTACAAAAATATTTATATCCAATAAAAGAAGACAAACTTCATCAAGAAAAGGTAGCGCATTCATTAAAAAACCTGCGCAATACTGTTGTATTTGGGTTCTTCATGACTTCTGCGCTCTGGATTGCTCTTACAATGCAACTTCAACTTTTACAAGATGAATATAAAGACACGGTTCTTTTCATTAAAATCCCTCATCTATATTCTTCTGGAAAAGAAATGACATTCGAACCTCTTGGAATGATTTTTTTAGCATTGTTTTCTGCTATATTGCTTTTTCAATTCATGGGAATGCTTTCACATCGCTGGGGAACTATTCTTCACGTTCTGTCTATAACGGATATCTCATGCAGTCAGAAGTTTACTGAAAAGTATAAAATACAAGAAATAATTGCTAAAGCAATGGAACTGCAAAGAGTAAGTAATATTGAAAACGAACCTGAACCGGATTATGATGACCCTCTCCCAGACTACGAGGACGACGATATAGATGATGATGATGACGAAACAATTTCAACATTTTACTCGAGCGTGTGTACCTCAGCTACTGCTGCTTGTGGCAACCTACCCTCTGATCACCACAACGGTCCTTCAAAGAGATTGTCCATTCGTCGCAGAAACAGTGCAGTGTTCAGTCGACGCGGTTTAACAACTGCACGAACGCTAAGAAGAGCCTTCGAACGACGATACAGAAATCAATTGCGACGGGAACGCAGTGAAGATCACAGTGATTCTGAAATCAATTTCAATGATAATGGAAAGAACGATGGATTTCTAAATGTTTGAATTGTCACAGTAAATACGATTTGTATACCTATTAGCTACATGTATATGGTTTTGTGGCACTTTATCAGAACTTGAAGCATTATGGGCCGATAGGAGGAGCAGGTTGTGCTTTACTAGCAATTGTTAAAGATGTCTTGTACTGATTTAGTAGTAGATATTACAGATTACTATACTGATACTGATAAATGTTTAACAGATTAATTACTGTAGCTGACAGTGTTTGTTTTCTAGTGACCAGTTGATATAATAGTCAGCCTATTTGTCTTAAATCACATTTACTTAAATTTTATATTGGCATTCAATTACAACATTCAAGGGCATGTAGGCATTTTAAGGAAATGTACATTAGAACCATTATCTAAAATCAAGCAATTTCTTAAAGAATCTATGTCTTCTTGAAACAAAAGTTTGTATACCCTGGTACACCAAAAATGAATCATCTCTGAACAGCAACCACAACCAGTAGTATAATTATGGGATTTTTAAATTTAAAAAAACCCCTGTTTTCCATATTATGGCAGTATACCGGTATAACAGCGAAGTGCATAAATGATCAATTAAACCACAATTATCTTGTAGTAAATGTAGGTTTACCTCTCTTCATGGGCTGGTCATTGACCGCTTTTCCCATTCTTACCTCTTTAAATAAATGTTACCACTTACTGGTGCATTTGTTCAATTTTGAAAATGGCGTATTATAATAATGAAGGAAATCATATAAAACCCTGTTTAAGTCATTGCTTCGTATTGCAAGTGCAAATCTGGAGTTTGAGTTGTGGGAGTTTGTGCACACATAGCACAAAACAATCCCGGCACTAAATTTGGTGTCTCAGACTGGGGCGCATTCTTAGAAGATGCCAGCAATATACAACAGGTTATTGATGGCAGTGATAGTGAAGAGAATATAGTTAGGGAATGAATAATTTACTATCACATTGCTAAGAAATGCATACAATATATGTTTTCAAATACCATATATATATATATATATATATATATATATACGGGAATAGCACTGATCTCTCAAATGAACATAACTGCCGTAAGTGAAGAAATATTTAATATAAAGCGCAGAAAATTTCCCTTTAGTGGATAGCCACTTCCGCCTCTACCCGGGGTTGAACTCACGACCTGCCGAACCAAATCTCTTAGCAGCATGAACCAGCGCGTTAGACCGCTTGACCATCTAGACAAGTCTAAAATTCTTAAATTGCTTTCGATGACGATGGAATTCTCCACACGCTACACGGTCATCGATATCATTTATTCCATTTCCATTCTCAATGACCCTATATATAGTAATTCATGTCTGACTGTAAAGTCGACGTCTTTCTTTCTCTTTTTATATAATACTCTTTTATGTATCCTTGGCATGATATTGTTAACATTCTTGATACTTTTGCCAAACTTCTTTTTAAAAATTCAATTTGCTACATTAATAAAAGGCATTAATATGCATAAAATTTATTTTTAAAAATGTATTTTGATTAAGATTGATTGTTTGTGGTTTTAAACGGTTTTACGATCTGGTGAAAAATTGAAAAAGTGTGACGTGTATTAATTAATGGATACGTATTGTAGATTTTTGTATTGTCATAGTAACTGTTTTGTGATTAATAGTTCTATGTTACATGTATGATAATTGACAAGCAACATGTTTAAAATCTAATATTTAAAAAATCATTTGTAATTCATTCAATAAGAAGCAAAATATTTTATATATATATATATATATATATATATATATATATATAATATTATATATATATATATATATATATATATATATATATATATATATAATCAAATCAACGTTTTTATCTACATGAAAAAGAAACACATGAAGGAGCTCTCTTGTTATTTTTTGACATAATCGCGACATTTGACTCACTGTAATTCCATGTCTACAAAAAAATTGGAATAATTCCTTCTAGTAATTTAAAAAGTATGATACGTAAGCATTATAGTCTACCACTTCCTAGCCGCGACAGATCCAAGTCGTGGTGACAGTTCCATCGCCAAACGCTCGGCATCAGGTGTGAATGTCACGAGTCTTCGGAAATGACCTTAAAAACGGATGTCAGAGAGCTACAGTTCTGCAGCTACCTAGGATCATGAAATGTACAATTTTGGTAAAGGACTGCATACTCCTTCTAAATACATGTATCCATTTAGTTTCAATTTAGTATCATTAGCATATATTATTTGTATCTTTTGCACATATACACTATATATACCATGTTTGGCTCCACCCTGAAGGCAGAACTTCTACCCTAGGGATCACACACCCTTGAAGGCAGAACTTCTACCCTAGGGATCACACACCCTGAAGGCAGAACTTCTACCCTAGGGAGGCCTTCCTGTCCTATATCACTATGCATTTATTTATTTTTTTACACGTGCGGTTATAGAGAAGATTTTTGAAAATCCGTCAATTTTTGCCCCGCCCTTAAGGTCCCAGGGGTGCAAGAGTCCTGGAATTAACAATTTATGTCCCAAAGATACCTCTTACCAAATTTGAAAAGAATTGGAATGATAGTTATCAAAAAGAAGTTTAAAAAGTCTATTGTTCACACATTCAATAACTGACCATTTTGGCCCTATCCCGATACCAAAACCCCTACCCCTGGGATCATCAAATTTACAATTTTGGTAAAGGACTACCTGTTTATCTATTTAGTTTCAATTA